>NC_053024.1:267762038-268026593 GCF_003073215.2 Triticum urartu | reverse complement strand
TAAGCCTTTTGCGGAGGTTCTCTTGTTCCGAGTGCCTTTCTGCAATGATGTGTGCATCTTTGTCCGGACTGTTTTCCTCCCCGGAGAGAGGTTGATGCGCTTTATCCTCGGCGTCGCCGTGTTCGGATATCGGATCCATACTATGTTCGCCATTTGCAGTTTCGTCGAGCTCTGCTGCTGGGTCAATATGGTCGTCGTTTCCTCTGGAGTCGACTGGGGTGGTATTTGCTCTTGCGCTGTTATCGTTGTTTTTGCTATGGTGGGACTTAGAGCGGCGCCACTGACGTCGGCGCTTGGGTTGCTTCTTGGAGGGGTCATCCTCAGCTATCTCGTCGCCATTGCCTTCTTTGGGGGTGTCCACCATGTATATATCATATGATGGGGTGGCTGTCCAGCGCTCTGTGGGCACTGGTTCCTGTTCCTCTCCTGCATCGTCGTCCATGCCGTCAATGTCTTTGGAGTCAAAATCGAACCTATCGGTTAATTCGTCGACAGAGGCTACTAAGTGGGTGGTGGGTGGGCAGCGAATTTCTTTGTCGTCCGCATCCCATTCTAGCCGGACATAGTTCGGCCAAGGTTCTCCTGACAAAGAGAGGGACCTTAATGAATTTAGCACATCGCCGCAAGGCGAGTGCTATCTGCGGAGGTAAACTCCATGATCGGTGCCCAATCGGATTCAATGGGCACGGATGCAGGCGGTTCAGAGCCCGTGGCTGGGGACGAATCCAATGGTTCGGCAACACGGCTCTCGTAAGGGGTCAAGTCAGTATCCGACTCTATCGCCACTGAGAGTGCGGCCTCCATGGCGGGGTCTATCCACCCATCCTCGGATGGCGCAA
The DNA here is from genome assembly GCF_003073215.2 of Triticum urartu. Lineage (NCBI taxonomy): Eukaryota > Viridiplantae > Streptophyta > Magnoliopsida > Poales > Poaceae > Triticum > Triticum urartu. Next base: position 268,025,754 of record NC_053024.1, on the reverse strand, counting down.
TTTGCTCCGGATTGAAGGCTGGAGTAGTTGCAGGTGTGATCTCCCGAACACTGCCCGACGGCAGAGCTAAATCATGCTCGTCATGATCGTGCGGCGCACCTGACATGGGCTCGAATCCGTCGAAGATCAAGTCTCTGTGGATGTCGGCATTGTAGTTTAAGTTTCCGAACCTGACCTGATGGCGAGGGGCACTGCTCTCGATCTGCTCCAGATAGCCAAGCGAGTTGGCCCGCAGTGCGAAGCCGCCAAATACGAAGATCTGTCCGGGGAGGAAAACCTCACCCTGGACCGCATCGTTACCGATGATCGAAGGAGCCATCAAGACTTACGGTGATGGCACAGTGGAACTCTCAATGAAAGCACCAATGTCAGTGTCAAAACCGGCGGATCTCGGGTAGGGGGTCCCGAACTGTGCGTCTAAGGCGGATGGTAACAGGAGGCAGGGACACGATGTTTACCCAGGTTCGGGCCCTCTCGATGGAGGTAATACCCTACGTCCTGCTTGATTGATCTTGATGATATGAGTATTACAAGAGTTGATCTACCACGAGATCGTAGAGGCTAAACCCTAGAAGCTAGCCTATGGTATGATTGTATAATATCCTACGGACTAAACCCTCCGGTTTATATAGACACCGGACAGGCTAGGGTTACACAAAGTCAGTTACAAGGGAGGAGATCTACATATCCGTATTTCCAAGCTTGCCTTCCACGCCAAGGAGAGTCCCATCCGGACACGGGACGAAGTCTTCAATCTTGTATCTTCATAGTCCAACAGTCCGGCTAAAGGATATAGTCCGGCTGTCCGGAGACCCCCTAATCTAGGATTCCCTCAGAGGCAGTTTCCTATTTGGTGCTAATGAGACAAGGAAAACACGGGTTCCCATGGAATCCCCCAAAGGTTTCCATTCCGGTGCAACAAGACCAAGACCGCGAGCTCGGCAGGACGGATGTCATTGCTGAGCCCACTGCTGCATCATGGCCAGAAGCTTTGCAAGCAAAGACCACCTTTCACCAGGATAAGATGTACTGCTTGTCCCCTTTCAAATTGGCCGTTGTGGGATCTCTTCCCGCCTAAGTTTCGAGGGAAGAGGACCAACGCCACTATAAATATAGGTTAGCCTCCACCATAGAAATGGATCAAATCCATTCCACCCTCACTTCCTGAGCCCTCGCAAGGCTGCTCATCAACTATACTAGTTCATCTTCAGTCTTCTTGGGAGGCCAATCCACCACAAAGCAGGAGTAGGGTTTTAAACCGCAAGGTGGCCCGAACCTGGGTAAAACAGCTGTGTTCATCTTCTTTTCCGCTTGCGCATACTCGACGAGTCTAGCCCGTAGGGTGGTGAGCGTGAGACTTGAGCTGGTTGGGATCTTCGCACACGCCCTAGAGTTCAAACCTTCTTAGGTCTATGGAGCCCTGAATCCGATAGGTTCCACCAAAATGTACTAATCAGTGAGACTGAAAGTAAACTTTTGGTGAAAGCCTAGCATCTCAGAGACGCTGAACCACAACTCGGTCCAACCGAAATGGTGTGTTTAGGCTCCGTGAGTGCTTCGGTATCACCGAAATGATCAACTCGGTAGCTCCGAAATGCTTTTTGTGAAAATCTAAAACTAAAGTTTGAACTAGAAAACTCTCTACTTTTTGTGATAACTCATCCATTCTGCACATACCCATCTATTCATAGGGTCAGCTTTGCAAGATGTCAAGTGCCAGTGATAGCCAGAACTAGTCTGAACACAATGTTGAGCTCGGTGAGGGCTCTAGTCCCAATGAGAGTTATGATGAGGGTAGCAAGAGCACTCCAAGCAACTTGCCACAAGTTGCCATAAGAACGAAGAAGCAGAGAACCTGAGACATTGAGGATAATTATGTTGTTGCTGATGAGGCCACTTCCAAGAAGAAGGCAATACTTAGAAAAGAGTATCGCTCAGCTGCTAGTACTAAGCTAGGTGCCAAGGAAAGGACTTTTGTCAAGAGAGTTCCAATGTCAAAACCTCGAAAATACTCATCTCCATAATAGATAATGACTTTCACAATTGAGGAGCCGAGTGGTGTTTAAGGTGATGCCAGCAAGAAGAAGAGGACAAGGAAGACTACTGTTAGAGTGATTGGCAGATCATCCATGATGATGGTTGAGGAGGAAGAGGAGTAAGAACCAGAAGTAGAAGTAGAAGCACCTCCTACTAAGGAACAAAAACTAATGACACTACAGGACTCAGCTTCTTTGTTTTTTACCATGCAGACAACAAAGGACCCAAAAACGGACGACAAACCTCTTTGTCGTCTGCCACCGACGACAAAGGTTCTCGGCAAAGAAAGCTATGGTAAATAGGTTCCTTGTCATCTGCTTCCTCAAAGCGGACGACAAAGAACATTTGCCATCGGTGTCAGAGGGCAAAGAAGTTGGATGACAAATAACAGGTGTTAGCCACTTTATGTAGCTAACGGGAGGCTTTGCCATCTACCATCGGAGGATAAACATGCCATTCCATTTGCCGTCCGTTGTCTAACATCAGCCGCGCATCATGCCCTCCCCAGCCTTCGTCGTCTGCCAGCGGACGGCAAACTCCCACAGCCTTTGTCGTATGCCACCGACATCAAAGTAACCAAATGGTATAGCTCCCAGATTGCACAGGTTGCTGCAACGTGGCCACTTTGCTGTCTGTGGCAGACGACAAAGGCCCCTTTGCCGTCGGTGGCAGACGGCTTTTCAGAACAAATATATGATATTTCACAGCAAACATATATAAATTTTTCACACCAAACACATAGATTGCAAGTTGCACATACATATGACATATCCAAATACATAGCAAGTTAAACATACATAGTTCATCCATATATACATATTATTGTGCCACAACGCAAGTTCCACATTGTTCGAAAATGAAAACAGAAAGGTAAAACAAGCCATCCATCAATGCAAAGCTTTTGTGAAGTTAATGAAAAATCTGCAAAATAGGAAACAAAAAATTTAGAAGAAGAAGAAGAATAAAAAGAAGAAGAAGAGAAGAAGAAAATGAAGAAGAAGAAGTATATGACATTTATGAGCTAACTTAGTTAAAAATGACATTTATGAGCTAACTTAGGCAAAATGGATCATTTTGGAGCTAAATTAGCTAAAATGGGTCATTTTGGAGATAACCTACGTAAAAATGACATTTATGAGCTAACCTAAATAAATGGATCATTTGCAAGCTAACCTAGCTAAAATGGATCATTTTGGAGCTAACCTAGCTAAAATGGATCAATTTGGAACTAACTTAGGTAAAACAGATCATTTTGGAGCTAACTTAGGTAACAGATCATTTTGGAGCTAACATAGGTAAAATGAATCATTTTGAAGCTAACCTAGGTAAAATGGATCATTTTGGAGCTAACTTAGGTAAAATAGATCATTATTGAGCTAACCTAGGTAATTATGCCATTTTTAGTTAACTAAGCATATTTTGCCATTTTTGACATAAGTAAGCTAAGTATAGGTATTTGTTGAGCTAACCTAGGTAACTAGGCATATTAGAGCTAATTTAGCATATTAGAGCTAACTTAGGTCATTTTGGAGCTAACCTGGGTAAAATTGATCATTTTGGAGCTAATTAAGCTTATTATGTCATTTTCGAGGAAAATAAGCTAATTATATGACATATATGAGGTTACCAAGGTTGTTATGCCATTTCAAACCTAAGTAAGCTAATTATGCCTTTTTTTACATAAGTAAGCTAAGTGTATGTCATTATTGAGAAAACCTAGGTAACTAAGCATATTAGAGATAACTTAGAATATTAGAGCTAACTTAGGTCATTTTGGAGGAAACAAAGCTAAGTATAGATTGTTTTAGAGATAACTAAGGTAAAATGGATCATTTTGAAGCTAACTAAGCTTATTATGTCATTTTGGAGGAAAATAAGCTAAGTGTAGGTAATTATGGTAAGCATATTGGAGGAAATAAAGCTTAGTCTAGGTCATTATGCATTTGTTAAGCAAAACATTAGAGAAAACTTACCGCCATCACGGAGGTGAAGCACTGGTGTGGCTAGTGCCGATACGACTTGGAGAAGGATCGTGTGATGCTTCTCTGGCGGTACGCTACACCAAAGATCATTTGCAATGTATCGATAGCAAATGTTAATACTAGTAACTAATGACCATTCAAATTAAACTCATCGTGATCCCTGGAGCAATCTTTGGCATCAGCGGAGGGGTCTGCCTGGCCTTCTGGCACACAGACTGCACATTTTGTTTTAACGGGTCAGTCATACTAGTCAGTAATGAAACGAACATTACGTGAATGATTTGGCTAATATGCAGAAGAAACTTACCAGAAGGAGCTCGTACATGGCCCGGTTATGCATGTCATTTTGTGCCCTCTCCTCCTCCAACATCCTTGCCATCTTCTCCTCCGACTCCCGCTGCTTCTCCTCTGCCTGCCGGTCCCTCTCCGCCATAAGCGCTTGGGTTCTATCTTTCTCACTCTAAAGAGCAGCCTGCAAAACCATTCCTCGTTAGCATTGTAATCATAATGTAGGAAAGATAGCTAAGTCTGTATAACTAACCTCGAAGGCAAGCTCGACTGGTTGTTGACGAGGCCTCAACTCAGGAACGTAGCTCGACTGGCGGACCTTGATCTCCGGGAGAGTGGAGGGACAACAAATAAGTCCATCTCCAATAGCTATCAAGCCATTGGACCTCCCGCCACCAGATATCATCACGAGCTCTGGATCGAACTGCTGGCTCAGGTTCAAGTACTCCCCTTTCCTCGCCTTCCCTCATCTCTGTACTTCACAAGTTTTTTGTGGGAGGAGATATTGGTGAAGTTCTTTGGATTATTGAGGTCAGATGGCTCGACTACCTTGACCTTCTTGTACGACCCAGTATGGGCCATGGCATAGAGGTCGTACACCTCTGGCGCCTCCGCCTTATTGTGTTTTGCCTGAAAGAGAGGAACAAAGTAAATTAGTAATTAAATGTCTCAAGCTAGCATGAAGAATGAATTGTATGAATCATCAAGAAAATCACATACCCAGTTCCGCCCGAACTGAAATAAGCTGGCACTGCCTTGATGGTGTGGCACACCTTCCATTTGGGCACGCTTTTCCTTGGCATTGTTGTGCTAGACACGCCATTCTGTTCAGCACCACTCATCGACCAAAACCTCCCAAAAATCCATCTGATCTGCACACCATCTCGGGGCACCTAAGTTAGTAAAGAGAAACGTACTTGAGCGCTATGCCTACGAATCAAATCAAGGAAACTAAGTACAAGGCCTTAAGAATAGGTAATTACTGTCATGTACTGCTCCTTCTTCAGAAACTTATCGCGTCACACCGGCTTGTGCTTTTTAATACCACGCGAGGCATAGTAGTCTCGAATAGCCTGCACCCGAGCCTCGTGCCGTAAGTTTTGTAGTAGGCGCCTGCACTCAGCATCGATAACCTTTGCCGCAGCCTCCTCGTATCCCTCCTCACACCTGTAGAAGGTCTGTGATCAAATGGGACAACATTAATTAGTACAATAACTAGCTATTTGAAGATTTTTAATTGTGTAAAGGAGAAATTACCAAAAGTTTTTTATCACCATCCCTGCCCACGTGTGGCACAAGACACCATCGACCATCACCTCCGGTGGGGCTGGGGCAGTCAAGTAGTGCTCCCATCTCAATCCTAGCTTTGGAACTGACCCTCACCCGGCAACGTGACAAACCCTAGGAAGTTTTGCCGGCAAAGCACACCAAGGACGGAGTTGAGACTAGGCACAGCATCAGCCTGGTGCCAACCCCTGCAGTATGACAAGGCCAACACATTAGATATTTGAAGAAACTTGAAGGCAAATGGTACAAAAAGAGTAAATGCACTTACCTCTCCCCATCAGGGAAAATCAACCACCTCTGCTCGCGGGTCGCCAGCACGGGCGGTAGCCGTGTACAACCACGCTGGTAGACAGTGCCCCCCTCAACCACCTCGCCCTCGCTGTCAGTCAGTTCTCCGCCATCATCAGCATGGCCACTCAGCCCCTTAGGCGGACCCGTCCAGGTACCCCATCAGGACGTCTCTTGAGACGGTGTCTCGTGGGGCCAAGTCTCGTGGGCGGAAGTCCCGTTAACCCAAGGCTCGTGGACCAGGGTCCGCGTAGCCTCCTCCTCAGATGTGTCCATGCTAGCAGTCTTGTGCTCGGCTGAATCAGCTAGGGGTGGTGGCGAGGAAGGCATAGGATCTTGCCTAGCTCTCCCACTGCCACATCCTCCCCGACCTCCTCTCTTCTTCCCTCCCCAACCTCCTCCCCCGGTGGGCAACGACGCCGACGAAGAAGCACCGACCAATGTCTTCATACTGTCGACCAACACTCTCCAGAGAGTCTGGGTGGAATGGAAATACCCCTCCCACCACGCACCGACAAAGAAGGAGCCTCAGAGCACTCCCTACACGCGCCCACCAACTTTCAACACCTACCATGACATAGAGTAAACATAATTAGTACAACATAAAAAAATTAATACCAACATGAATAATAATATGCATATAGTTGAAGTGTATCATCATCAAGTACAACATAAAAAAATTGAATACCTATCATAAACTCGACCCCTCCTCGACCCTCGACCCCTGGACCCTCAACCGTCAACCCCTCGACCCTCGGCTACCCTCGACACCTCGGCGACCCTCGACCACAGGGTGACCCTTGACCACTCGGGGACCCTCAACCCTCAACCCTTCAATCCTCGATCCCTCGGCGACCCTCGACCACTGGGTAACCCTCGACCCTCGACCCCATGCCGACCCTCCACCACTGGGTGACCCTCGACCATCGACCCCTCGATCGTCGACCCCTCGACGACCCTCGACCCCTCGATGACCCTCGGCCACTCGGGGACCCTCAGCAACCCTCGACCCCACGGTGACCCTCGACCACTCGGCGACCATCGACCCTCATCCCCTCAGCGACCCTCGGCCCCTCAGGGACCCTCAACCACTCGGGGACCCTTGACCCCTCGATCCTCGACCACCTTACCCCTCGACCGTCGATGATGTAGGGTAGAACCCTAGATGCCCGATCTTTCACAAAAGGAGTGGATCCCACAAAGAACACAAAGAACACAAGGAGAAATCAAGCAGGGGAAACACGAGCGAATCACTCAAACCAATAAGATTTGGTCAAACATATGCTAGATCCTCGAAACACAAGGCGATACACGATCTGAATCCAATAAAGGACGATACATAGGGAACACGTTCTTCTCCGTGAGGAGGTCTTGAGGTCTTCCCGTTAGGGGTCTTGAATCCACATGGGGGATCTTCTCCGTAGAGGTTGTGAACTCATAAGGAGAAGGGGATCAAGTGGATAGCAAAGCTTCTCTAATGAGCTACTACTTTGCTTACCCTAGAAAGAGGGAGGGGGAGGAGTATATATAGTCTAGGTGGGAAAATGGGTACATGGGCCTTGGCCCTTTACTGTGCACAGACAGATGGGGTCAGACGTCCGGGCGTCGGGCTGGATGTCCGCGCCTTCCCGAGGAGCCGGATGTCCAGGCTGGGGGTCTCGATGTTCGGGCTGGCGGGGTCGGCAATGGTGCTCTCTAGATATAGGGTGCTGGATTTTTGGGCTTCGGGCCGGATGTCCAGGCTGGGCCAGATGTCCGGGCTGTGGCCAGATGTCCGGCGCCTGTATGTACTTGGAAGCTGGGCGGCTGTTGTGGGCGATGCTCTGGGGGGCGGATGTCCGGGGTCATGGTCGGATGTCCGGGTCCTCGGAGCTGTTCTTGACTCCTTCTGTTGGTTCACTTCGTCCTTGACTTGTCCGTCTTTACGTGCTTGTAGATTGTCGAATTTTTCTTGTAACTTGACTTGTCGTCGTTGCTTGTAGATGGCTTGGTTGAGGTAGAAGGTGTTGGAGTCATTGACGCTTGGGTGTTGGAGAAGCCATAGGACTTGGATGAGAACTTGGCATACTTGAAGTCATCTTGCCCTTGACATTCCTCTTTGGTAGCTTGATGCACTAGCTCGATGAGGTTCGAGTATGGTTGGAAGTTGGCGATCTTCTTGATAGGATGATTGAGTCCATTCAAGAAAGGTGCCATAGTTTGTTCATCATCTTCCGTGACATTGGCTCCTATCATGGCAATCTCCATTTCCTTGTAGCACTCTTCAAATCTCTTTGTTCCTTGCTTGAGAAGTTGCAGTTTCTTAAAGAGGTCATGGTTGTAGTAGGTTGGCATGAAACGTGCTCTCATGACATCCTTCATTTGCGCCCAAGTTGTGATGGGTGGTTCACCTCTCGCCTCTCGGCACTCAATGACTTGTCCCCACCAAATGAGGACGTAATGTTGAAACTCAAGGGATGCCATCGCGATCTTCTTCTCTTCCTCATAGTTGTGCAAACAGAAGATTTTTTCAACCTTCAATGCCCATGAAAGGTACTCTTCGGGATAATTGCTTCCGGAAAACTTGGTCTTGGTGAATTTTAGCTTGTCGTAGCATTGCTCTTCATTGTGTTAGGGTCGGGGATGATGACGTCCTTGTCATGGAGGATTGTCAACCTAATGTTGCTCTTGTCGTGGAGGATTTCCGTTTTCTTCTTGCTCTTGGTGAACTTGAGGTTCTTGTTGAGCTTGTGTAGGAGCTTTTCGAGCTTGTGGAGCAGCTTGAGGAACTTGACGATTGATAAATCCTCTCTTGAACTTCATCGCGAAGTGCTTCTTCTTGATCGCGCCAATGGCGGTTTCATGCAGCAATGTCGCGGCTTGTGTCGTGGAGTGCACGTTGTTGAAGCATTCTCTTGTACGTTGCTCGGAGAGTCGCAAGTCGGTGGCGAGGTTGCCGATGCGGTTGCTCATTGCTTGTTGTTCTTGATGCAAAGCTCGTTGTGTGCCAAATAGGTGGAGCTTGGTGACGTAGTTTTTTGGGTTGTCGTTTTGCTCTAGGAAGAGTGGATTGGTAGAAGAACTTGGCCTATCCATCATTCCAAGCAAATATGTGAGTGGGAGAAAGAGAAGAACTTATACCAAATGTACCTTGACCGATGTTGAAGATGGATCAATGGTCACTCAAATGTGTAACAAGGAAATAGCACAATGGGTACCAATTCTTGTCGGTTCTCACATATACACAAGTAAAATCTTATGGAGGAGCTCGGTTAGGATGGTGGCACAAAATTTGGTGCAATTGTTAGTGAGCTTCAATAATGTTGGAAGAGATTCACAAATTTGCCAATGCAACAAGTAGACCACTAGCAAGATATCGTACACGGAAACACACACACGGATAAATAAATGGGGTTGTGCAAACCAAAAATGAGCGGAAAATGTGGAATCCATGGAAAATGCTCTTGTTGCACAACTCTAGAGAGACGCTGGCACGATTGCACAATAGGCGGATACGAAACTTGTGCACAACCTACTAAGCAAATATGCAACGACTTCTATCCCAAGTATGCTATATGTATGGTGATCCAATGATATGATCCAAGATGATCGAGTATGAAAATCTTAATGTAGTATTATGCTATGGTTCTTGCTTATTAGCTCTATCTTTCCCTTTTGCTTAAAATCTTGTTTGGCTCTTTCTCTTTCGAGCTATTTTCTCATGCAAAACTTCATGAACCAAGATAGCAATTGTGTATGCGATGACAACTTTGTGACACAAAAGATGATACCAAGATATGTACCAACATGATATGGTAAGTATGCTATGGGAAGTATAACCACTAATGTGCACAAGTGACATTGCCGGCAACACTCAAGGGCTAGTCTCGATAGGCAAGATACACAAAATTGGGCTATGGTGGTTATCAATGTAATGGCAAGGAGTAGAGCAAGATGTCATCGAGATTATTGTCGAGGGTTACTCGTGTGTATTCAAGGACGGATGACGGTGAAGTGGGCATTGTCGATGACGAGTACGGGGCAAAGATGAGCAGCGGTGATGTTGATATTGAACCATCCCTAAGTAGTCGAAACACATTAGGGAACAGAAACTGCAGCTCAAATTCTCAAAGCAAACGCGTCAAAATTGTCGGAGTTGATAGCGAGTAAGCGATAGTGGTTGCCTCAACGGGTAGTGGTATGTGGAAGGGATGGTGGTGTGCGGAAGTATATGTCGGCACTGGAGCAAAATTTGGTGAAAGTTAGGCGGGAAAACGGATGGTGGATGGAAATGATGCTGTCAGGGGCCGGATGTCTGGGCTTGCTGGCCGGATGTCCGGGGTCGGGCCGGATGTCCAGGCTCAGGATCCGTGGATGAACTTGATGAACTCAAGGGGAATTGGAAATTCCAGGGAAAAATTCGAGAGATTTTGTGGATGGAAATTATGGAAAAGATGGGGGAAAGCTAGATCTACCTGCTACACATGAAATCGATGGATCAAATCCAAAAAAAACTTCATCACACCAACAAATCACAAAAAAAATTGGGGGGCCTATTTTTGTGGGGAATTTTCGAATTTGGGACAAAATCAACAAAACAAGGCTAGAAAACGAAGAGGGGAGGCTCCGAAATCGTGATCAACGTGGCTCATGATACCAAGATGATGTATGGTGGAACCCTAGATGCCCGATATTTCACGAAAAGAGCGGATGCCGCGAAGAACACGAGGGGCAAACACGAGAGAATCACACAAACCAACAAGATTTGGTCACACATATGCTAGATTCTTGCAACACAAGGCAATACACTATTTGAATCCAACAAAGGACGATACATATGTAACACGTTCTTCTTCGTACGGAGGTCTTGAGGTCTTCATGTTAGGGGACTTGAATCCACTTGGCGGATCTTCTCCGTAGAGGTCGTGAACTATTATGGAGCATGGGATCAAGTGGAGAGCAAAGCTTCTCTAATGAGCTACTACTTTGCTAACCCTAGAAAGAGGGAGGAGGAGTATATATAGTCTAGGTGGGCGAAGGGGTATATGGGCCTTGGCCCTTTACGTTGCCCGGACAGACGGGGCCGGACGTCCGGGCGTCGGGCCGGATGTTCAGGCCTTCCCGAGGAGCCGGATGTCTGGGCTGGTGGTCCGGATGTCTGGGCTATCGGGGTTGGCCTCGGTGCTCTTTGGATAGAGGGTGCGGGATTTCCGGGCTTCGGGCTGGATGTCCAGGCTGTGGACGGATGTACGGGGCCTGTAGGTACCTGGCGGCTGGGTGGCTGCTGTGGGTGATGCTCCAGGGGCCGGATGTCCGGGGTCATGGCCGGATGTCCGGGTCCTGGGAACTGTTCTTGACTCCTTCCGTTGGTTTTCTTCGTCCGTAAACTTGGGGACTTGTCCGTCTTCACGTGCATCTTCGGGTGGGTCCTCTTGGTACCTAATCATGCACAACATTCCGGACTTAGGTAGTAGCCATGTCTCGAGTGGATCATATGTGATATCACTAAGGAAGGAAGCCACTTCGGTGTTTTGAGCTCTAGATCATGCAGGTGTCATAGGTCCTCTTGGCACTTGGTGAGACGATGGTAGGTCCATGGGGATGACCATAGGATGCTCTGCATCACTCGATCCCTCGACGATCCTTGACCCTGGACCCCTCGACGACCCTGGACCCCTCGACAATCCTCGACCCTCAACCCTCGACCCCTCGGCAACCGTCGACCCCTCGGCAATGAGGACTAAAAGTCAAGTTTTGAAACTTCAAACAACCAATCTGACAAAAAATCAGGGCGTAGAAAGAGAAACAGAAGACGAAATAGTACATAGTGAGAGGTTGTACAACTAGGATGATTTTCGATACCAGCTTTTTTAATGAATTGGAGAGGATGATGGCGAAGAAGTCGAAAGACACCAATGGCTTTCGAGTTCTTCACCATCATCCTCTCAAATTCGTTAAAAAAGCTATCACAAAATATCATCCTAGTTGCACAACCTCTCACGACGGATTGTTTTGTCTTTAGTTTCTCGTTCTACTCTTTGATTTTTTGTCATGAGTCAGTTTGGGTGTTTCAAGTTTCAAAAGTTGGCTTTTAATCCTCATCGCAGAGACTGCAAGACAAATTTTCCAAGGTGCTCGACCGCCATCGGCCTCGAGAACTTTTGTTGTGGGAGGCCGGGCGTCGGCGTCACTTGCGGGACGTGGATGTAGTGTTCGACGCCGACCGCCACATGTATCTCGCGCATTGACACTTCATAACCTAAATAGCCATCAGTTAGGGTTGCATCGATGGCGAGGAACCCCTAACCCGCTCGTCCTCGGGCGCCCTCAGGTATGTTGATGGGTCAACACTCAGACCAGGGGATTCTCGGCCTAGGCAATGGAGCCAGGACCGGTGGGCCCCACTGGCTCCACCATCTATCCCCTCGGCGACCGGCGATCCTCGACCCTCTGCCCTGACCCTCGACCCCTCGGCGACCCTCGAACACTAACTAAACTACACTAAAATAGAACACTAAGTAACTACAACTAAACTAGATTAATTAAACTATACTAAACTAACTAAACTACACTACACTAACTAAACTACACTAACTAAACTACACTACACTAACTAACCAAGCTACACTAAGTAAAAAGCACTAACTAAACTAAAGTACACTACACTACACTAACTAAACTACTCTAACTACACTAAGTAAACTAACTATAATTAACAGAGAAAATTTTGAAAAAAAAGAGAGTGAGAGGGGGCTCACCGGAGTGGGGGAGCTGGAAGCCGGCGTTGGTGGAGGTGGAGGAGGCCTGCCAGAGCGTCAGGTCGTCAGGGGGCCGGGGCGGCGTGCTAGAGCGACAAGGCGTCGGGGGCGGCGGTGGGGTGCGTTTGGGGTGGCGTGGGTGGGGCGGACGAGGTGTGCAGTCGGGGGAGGCGTGGGGTCGAGGGCAAGGGATGCTACTTCTTGAGCTTGCATTGGTTTTTCCCTTGAAGAGGAAAGGGTGATGCAGCAAAGTAGAGATAAGTATTTCCCTTAGTTTGAGAACCATGGTATCAATCCAGTAGCAGACAACGCACAAGTCACCAAATACCTGCACAAGCAATCAAACAACTTGCACCCAACGCGATAAAGGGGTTGTCAATCCCTTCAGGGTTACTTGCAAAAGTGAGATCTGATAGAGATAGATAAACGGTAAAGTAAATATTTTTGGTATTTTTGTTTTATAGATTGGAAAGCAAAAGATCTCAAAAAGCGTAAATCAGAAACTAATATTGTAGATCGGAAACTTATATGATGGAAAATAGACCTGAGGGCCATAGGTTTCACTAGAGGCTTCTCTCAAGACAGTAAATAATATGGTGCGTGAACAAATTACTGTCGGGCAATTGATAGAAAAGCGCAAAGTTATGACGATATCTAAGGCATTGATCATGAATATAGGCATCACGTCCGTGTCAAGTAGACCGAAACGATTCTGCATCTACTACTATTACTCCACACATCGACCGCTATCCAGGATGCATCTAGAGTATTAAGTTCATAAAGAACGGAGTAATGCATTAAGTAAGATGACATGATGTAGAGGAATTAACTCAAGCAATATGATGAAAACCTCATCTTTTTATCCTTGATGGCAACAATACAATACGTGTCTTGCTTCCCCTACTGTCACTGGGAAAGGACACCGCAAGATTGAACCCAAAGCTAAGCACTTCTCCCATTGCAAGAAAAACCAATCTAGTTGGACAAACCAAACCAATAGTTCGAAGAGAATTACAAAGATATCAAATCATGCATATTAGAATTCAGAGAAGATTCAAATAATATTCATAGATAAGTTGATCATAAATCCACCATTCATCGGATCTCAGCAAACATACCGCAAAAAAGTATTACATCGAATAGATCTCCAAGAACTTCGAGGAGAACATGGTATTGAGAATTAAAGAGAGAGAAGAAGCCATCTAGCTACTAGCTATGGACCCGTAGGTCTATGGTAAGCTACTCATGCTTCATCGGAAGGGCAATAGAGTTGATGTAGAAGCCCTCCGTGATCGAATCACCCTCTGGCAGGGTGCCGGAAAAGGTCCCTAGATGGGATCCCATGGGTACAGAAGGTTGCGGCGGTGGAAAAGTGTTTCCATGGATGCCTCTATTTGTTTGGGGATATATGGGAATATATAGGCGCAAAAATTAGACTAGGAGGTGCATGAGGGGCCCACAAGGGTGGGGGCACGCCCTACCCCTCTTGGCGCGCCCTTCGTCCTTGTGGCCGCCTCGTGGCTCCTCCGACATCATCTCCAAGTCTCATGTTTGTCTTCCGGTCCAAGAAAAATCATCACAAAGGTTTTATTCCGTTTGGAATCCGTTTGTTATTCCTTTTCTGCGAAACTCAAAAAGAGGGAAAAAACAGGAACTGGCACTGGCTCTAGGTTAATAGGTTGGTGCCAAAAATAATATAAAATAGCATATTAATGCATATAAAACATCCAAAACAGATAATATAACCGCATGGAACAATAAAAAATTGTAGATACGTTGGAGACATATCAAGCATCCCCAAGCTTAATTCCTACTCGTCCTCGAGTAGGTAAATGATAAAAACAGATTTTTTTGATGTGGAATGTTATCTAACATATTTATCCTTATAATTTTCTTTATTGTGGCATGAATGTTCAGATCTGTAAGATTCAAAACAAAAGTTTAATATTGACATAAAGACAATAATACTTCAAGCATACTAACAAGGCAATTATGTCTTCTCAAAATAACATGGCCAAAGAAAGCTTATCCCTACAAAATCATATAGTCTGGCTATGCTCCATCTTCATCACACAAAATATTCAAATCATGCACAAACCCGATGACAAGCCAAGCAATTGTTTCATACTTTTGATGTCCTCAATCTTTTTTAACTTTCATGCAATACATGATCGTGAACCATGGACATAGCACTAACTACAAAAAAAGACACATCCGTGACATTTTGGGCCAAATGAATTTTTTTCCTGACATGCTTATGACACTTCTATGATGATAATTGTGACAAAACCCGGTACCATCATAGATGTGGTGGGATCCTACTTCTATGACAAAAAATCATGAAAGAAAATGGGCTTTTCGTCCTGGGCGGGCCGGAGACGCAACTGCATGACATTCTTTGGGCCGTCCATGACAGAAAAAATCATGGTAGAAGCGAGGGCGAGGAAAATATCGCGGAGTTCCCAGTTACGGTGGTTGGTCGGGGCCGATCGATGCACTGTGGTTTGCGTGTTTCTCTCGTGTACGCGCATTTGTGTGTGTGCGAGGCGTTTGCTAACTGAACCCGGAGCGATCCCATGTTACTGAACCCGAGCGATTCATTCACTGCTAACTAAACCCGAGCAATTCCTTCGCTGCTGCTGCTAACTAAATCGAGCAATCGATCACTGCTGCTGCTTACTGAAGCTGATCGAGCCCCCGTGTGAGACGTAGCCAGCCCGGGTTGGGTTGCCTCTCGATGAATAATGATTGTTGCTACCGTGCGCGTGATACGTAGAATGAGTCAAGACGTGGTGAGTCGATCTAGTTGGTTGGTTGTGATGAACAGTTCCCGGTGGGGGTTGGATGAACAGGACCCCGTGGTAGTAGGCTATTGCCATTGGATGAACAGGACTCCGAGGAGGCCGCCGCACCACACTCATTTGGGGTGGATGAACAGGCCCCCGTGGAGGCTCTATGAATAGCAGCCGGTGGAGGCTGGATGAATAGTAGCCGTGGATGAACAGTAGCCCATGGAGGCTGGAGTGAGGCGGTACACAGTGGATGAACAGGACCCCATTTCGACCGTAGGTGCTCCAACACAAGTCTGTTTCCTCCGTTTTGCGGTACGCCACACCCCTCCCGATCAACAGGACCCCGTTTCGACCATAGGCACGCGAACAGAAGTCTATTTCATCCATTTTGCGGTACGCCAGACCCCTCTTGATGAACAGGATCCTATTTCAACCGTGGCCGGTCGAACATTAGGTCGTTTCCTCTGTTCTACGGTATACCAGACCACGTTTCGCCTGTTCTGTCCAAGCCCGTTGGCTCCTGTTGAATAGGACGCTTTCCGACCCAGTCGGTTGCCTCCTGATGAACAGGACATTGTTTCTTTGTTCTGACCCAGCCGGTTCGCTGTTTGATGAATAGGAGGCTGTTGGTGCCGTTCGTTGCCTCTCCATGTACACATGCCCTGGCCGTCCGTATATGTGCGTGAATACGCGCTCGAGACCCCGCTCGTATGTACGTGGCTATTTTGTTTTGCCTTGTGGCTATACGTACGTGTACAGGACTTAGGTGGGGCTGCGTGAATTGCTATGTCAAGTTCTCTACAATGACACATGCCTCTACTTACTCGGCACGGTTTATACTTGTAGAGAGACCGATTGACCAATACGTACGTACACGTTCGCTACCATACAGACAACGCTACGTATGCTTTGACTGGGTGGGTCCCAGCGGTGAGGGAGAATAAGGACGCACTTCCTTGCATGTGAAGATATAGATGGTCGGTCCCAGCTGTCGGGGGGAGGAATCATTTTTATTTTGTGAGTAATAAGGAGGCACTTCCTTATGTTCGAAGATGTAGCTGGTGGGTCCAGCCGTCAGCCTAACCGCCTAAAGTCCTCTTCCGATGGCTATCCTTCGTTGAACACGTTGACCACACCGCGCCGAGAGAACCAAGGTGGTGGACGACAGCGAGGCCTAGGAAGGGAACGACGCGGAGCCGGGGAAGACGCGGATGTGGATGCCCACACGGATGGGAGTACGTGGGTTGAGTGCTTCGGCTCTGGTGTGAGGCTGACATCGCTGGATAATAACAGGAGGTGTGGGTGATTATAGAGGGATAGCATGGCCTGCGGTGCCAACACAATCGGACACAGGAGGTAGGAGTAGGCAGCACGGTCGGCACTGATTTGGGTGGCTAGAGCAAGAAGACCAGAGTTTGAAGAAGCACGACGGCCGTTGGCTGGACATCGTACGGTCACTGCGGCTAGAATCGTTTATATTGACTAAGTTGACAAAGCCCTTGGTACGCGTCAACTTAGTAGGCCCACAGGTCAGCCTCCGAAATGGTGCGCCCCAGATGTCAGGGGGAGAAATCATTTTTGGGCGGCTAAAGCAAGAATAACCGAGATTGAAGAAGAAACACGACATCCGTTGGATGGACATCCAACGGCCACTGCTGCTAGAACCGTGTGTTGACTGTAAGTTGACAAAGCCTTGTGTGTGTCAACTTAGTAGGCCCACAAGTGTGTGGCAGAGAACATATAGCCCATTTGCAATTTGTAAGAACGTATAGCCCATTTTTGAATTCTAATGGAATTTACTGCAACCCATTTATAGTTTGTTAAAAGTACGACCCATTTTCTAGCTAGGACAACGATTAATAATTTCAACCAACCGCTCAAAACAAAATTCAATAAAATTTCCCACATTTTGATGGGATCCGAAATATTTTTATCCCGAAATTTCGACTCAGATTAAATATAATTTCAAAATAAATTTGTATTATGTAAAAATCCAACGAAATATTGCACGCGCAAGAGGTAATGAAATTAAAATTTCAAAATCCAAAAATAATAATTTTTTATAACTAATTACCTGTTTGGTGCATTTTTTTATAGTTACTGCCCAGTTTTTATAATCACATCCCATTTATTATTTCTTAAATCCCATTTTCTTGTTAAGCCTAATGCATCCCTCCTAGGAAAGATTTGCATCCCAGCAGGGCGGAGAATAACAAGTTGACCCGGATATTGTGTACAACTATCGGCCCAGTTGCATTGCTGATGTTCACAAAAAAGGCTTATGTAGTACAGTACAACTTTACATGGCTACTCAGCCCACATTCAGCGACGCCGGAAAGGCCCAAACAAGGATTTTGTACAACCTTTTGAAGTCACTGAGCTCAATTAATAACTTAAGAAAAAGTTAGAGTACAGTGGAACCTAATTAAAAGCTGTCACGAGCAAAGAAACAATTCAACGGGTCCCACTTGTGCGTGTGTGTGTGGGTGTGTGTGTGTGTGTGAGAGACAGAGAGACCCATTGGTCGATGCTCGTAAATACATCTATCAGCCATATGCATTGCTGATGCTTAGTAAAAACTTATATAGTTGACACAATCATATAGAACATCATAGCACATTGAACTTGCATACAAAAATTTCACGCAGGCGGCACAATCAGGGTGGAAGCTGTGGATCGCTACGGGTAGGGCTATATTTAAACCAATGACCTCGTACATAACAGTTCATCGTCTTTATCAATGACGGGGAAATATCTTGAATGATGTGCAAAGAAAACAGATAGACAACACAATAAGTTCTGCTAGCACATTAAGTTGACGTACAACCCTTTCTAAAAATAGTTTAGGTACAAAAATAGCACAAGTCACAATCAAATGTACTGGCACATTAGTGCTTCACACCCATAGCTCAGATTTAACTAGTATCTAACAAGATTCAATTGTTACCTCAAATTAGAGCACATCCAGGCAGCCAAGCCTACCTCTTCTCCCAAAAAAGCAGTGGCCTCCGTTGCGCGATGGAGTAGGCCCTGTGCCATCCATCGTTCCGAGCAACACGGGGAATGTTTGGTGTTGACTCCTGTAATGGACGTCGTCGACGGACCCTGGCACCAGCAGCGGCGGTAGGACTTCGATAGATGGATTGACCACTTCTTCGACATGCACAAACACTCGATACAAGTATATCCCTAACATGGTCCGCGACGGACTTGGTGGTGATGAATAGTACAACCCTGATTCCTGCACCGGTATCTCAACACGAATCACCTTCGGTATGGTGGATGACTTCTTCATCCATGCCATAATCGTCAGAGCCCAGCTGTCTGGAGGAACAAACATACTTACAAGCTCACCTCCAAGGTCGTTGATAAGCTCATTCAGGGACTCGTTGTTCCAAGGACGTCGAGGCATGCCATGGAAGGTAAGCTTTGTTAAAAACTCAAGCTCAGAGGGCACCGAGCCCCATCCTGGGTGACACCGATCAAAGCTCACGAGAGGGGCATCGCAGAACAAACGCCGGGAAGATTCGAACACATGACTACAGTCGAAAGTTGTCCGGAACCTGACGAAGAAATCAATCGGTGGCGGACAGACTTCGACGAGCAATGCACTTATTTGGATGCCGTACACAATGCCAAGAGCATTGACAAGGTCGTCCAGCGAGACGGGAGGCCAGTCACCGTTGATGGTTACCATCAACACTTTGTTGACAAACTGGTCATCAAGCGCCGCCATGCCACTGTTGAGTGACAGCATGCAGTGCCCGAAGGTAAGACGGACCTTAGGATCTCCGGCTCGGAGATCCGCGCCGATCGGCCAACATGATAGTGCGCTTGAGTACAGGGAGTATAGGAGGGGGATTTGGGGGAACTGGAGTAGGAATCGAGATTCCAGAGTTGGGGGAGGGGCGGGAGATTAGGAATGAAAAGGTAGCATGAATTTAGAACACGTGCCAATATGCTCTCAGCGCGCAAGCACATGAAAACTTTGGTCGCCCCCACATGTTGGCCTATCGTCCTTATTCTTTCTTTTTTTAGAGCCTGACCTTTTTTGAGGATCTTTTGAGAGCCCAGCCTAAGAGTCATAATTGACCTATTTGGCATTGCGTTGCTAATCGGCCCATATTCAACGACACCTCACTGGCCCAAACAAGTGTACATCATCAAAAAGACATTGAGCTCAAATTATAACTTGAAACAAGGAGATATACTCTGAACACTGGAGAATGGTGATGCCCTCATTTAGCCACCAGTAGTTCGAGAAAATAAACAGTTCGAAACAACGATATGTACAACATTCAAACACTGACTAGTGATTGCTGCTGACGTAAACAACATGACATGATAGATCATAAGAAGTCTTGCTACACCACCAAAACGCACCCATCTGCAGCACTCAGACTCTCATGATCAAGATGAAAATGGCATTCTAAATAGAGGCGACTATTACATAGTAAGAGTGTCATAGACGAGGATGACGAAATGACAAGGAATATGCATAACAAAAGAGAGAACTACCCATCCAGAACAAGCAGCAAAGACAACAAGTCATTCAAAAGGGGATGATCCAACACCATCATAATTTGCAGCCCCGCGTCAGTGAACAGTGATCTGGAGACACCAGTACTCCACCCTTTCGACACAACAACCCAATTACTTGTCAACCTGAAGGCTTGAAACACATCACTGCCTGTCGGACTTGAGACATCCAAGGATCAAAGTTAATCCAGATGCCTTTGTCACTCTCACCTTCTTTTGGCTGCAGGCTGTATCGTTGACAATCAGGGGAGTTTTCTCCTGAAGTCCTAGGGCTCGCCGTGTAGACGCAGTTTTTCATAGCAAACGGAGCCTGTCTGCCATCAAGGTCCTTGGCAACGATAATCTCCTGGTTAAGCGGATAATTGAGTCCGGGAAACAGAGAGTGTGAACCAAGGCTGTTTACACGCATCCAACTCAAAATTCCTAAAGGCCCCAACAAGCTAGTATCCTGCTCATAGATGTAACAGCCACTTTCCGGATACTCACATATTTCACAGTGCTTGTACACAGTGGGTTTTTTGCAATATACATTTTCCGGCTCATGTGTGCGAATGATCATCAGTCTTTTGTCATCGTCTGATCGAGTGAGGAACCAGTTGTGCTTCCTTGTTTTTGGCAAAGGTGGTGTGATTACAAAGGGCAGTAACTATAGGGACAATGCATCATATCAAAAAGGACATGCATTGTTAATGTAAGATCAGCATTGTTCAGAGTATGAGTAGGATAATGCAAGAAACATCATTGATATGTCCCTGTTGGAACTAGGAGGAAAATACAGGGAAATGTATACTGGGTTAGAAAATTAGAAGTGCCATGCATGGTTATACTCATGTTATCTCACAATCGATTCTTCACAGGAAACTACCATGTCATGCATGTTATGTAATCATGTTCTGTCCTCACAAAGAAATTCTTCAAGGAAACTAATTGACCATGCATTGTTATATACTCATGTTCTATGGGCAAAATTTCTGTGAGGATATTATTCTAGCCATTGATTGCTGAAGGGCGAATATAGGTATGTACACATGGTAAGCATTTAAGGATTTCACTACTTCCAAATATAGAGTTCTCCACATGCACATTTACTTCCCTAATGTATGGTTAGATGAAACCAATAGTGTGATGCATGTTTCTACATCATGAAAATGAGGAAACTAACATGACCATTGATACACAATCATATTTAGTAGTATATAGATTACCATAAAATATGGAGAATATACATATCTTCCTAACCGTTTGATTATCCAGGGGTACAAATTGGCTGTAATGACATGGTCACAATCGCATGGATTAACTCATTCCAAATATAGCCAATTTACGGAGTCTCTAATACATTGCCATAGTTCTACTCAAATTCTGCTCCAACAGTAATATGCCAATCATCACAAAAAGTTCAAACAGTGTCATGGCGTCATCATTAACATCAGACGGAAACAACTTACACTCGCCATCCTAGCAATACCTGGTGCCATCTGCTTTGTCAATCGCGTAGATGATGCCATTATCTTTGATAGCATCATAGAAGTGTGTATTAGCTTTGAAAATCCACTGCGAGGTGAGCTGTCTCCAGCTAAAGAAGGCACCAGCGGAAAGATAGGCGATTCCGTGGTCGACCAAGGAAATTAGCTTGAAGTCCGCGTAATTCGCACCTCGTGTGTGCACTTGGCAGATTACAATGTTCTGCAAAACAAGGTGCATCCAACTGACTTCGTAATCTAGATGACTTGGACCGCGACGGTAAAACCCTATATAATCCAACATAGGAAGGATAATCTCATGGGAGGTGTGGAAGTTCACGAGCACCAACTTTTTCCGGTCTTGTCTAACAGCAGCCATCCAGTGGGAGTTCATGTCGACCCAGTACATACCTGCCAAAAAGTTTCAGGCGATGGTGATCGGATTGAAGTTGAGGGAAATGATGTATGGTGACCCACTACATACCTGCAAAGAAGTTTCGGCTAATGGAGGTCAGATTGAAGTCGATGGGCATCATGTACGCCTCCGTATCATGGTGAGAAAATCTAGCAAGGCCAAATAGCAGCAAGTAGGGTGTCTTGAAAAGCTTAGGCCTTGCATCGACAATGGCCATGTGCATGTCCCTCGAGCATGCCGCCAGCCTCAAGGTGCTCCACATATCCATACACGAACAACAGAGGTCGAGGATGTTGAGGGAGTCCTGTACTAAGGGGTCCTCGGACGTCCAGCCCATTCTCTATGGGCCGGATTGATGGGCTGTGAAGATACGAAGACTGAAGACTACACCTGTGTATGGATAGGACTCTCCTTGGCGTGGAAGGCAAGCTTGGCAAACAACTATGAAGATTCCATATTATGTAACCGACTCTATGTAACCCTAGATCCCCCCGGTGTCTACATAAACCAGAGGACTTAGTCCGAATAGGGGATACTCAATACCGTATTCATACAGGCTAGACTTCTACGGTTTTGCTATTACGATCTTGTGGTAGATCAACTCTTGTAACACTCATATTCATCAAGATCAATCAAGCAGGAAGTAGGGTATTACCTCCATATAGAGGGCCCGAACCTGTGTAAACATCGTGTCCCCTATCTCCTGTTACCATCAACCTAGATGCATAGTTCGGAACCCCTACCCGAGATCCGCTGGTTTTGACACCGACATTGGTGCTTTCATTGAGAGTTCCTCTGTGTTGTCGCTGAAAGGTTTGATGGCCCCTTCAATCGTCAATGATGGCGCTGTCTGCGGAGAAACTTTCCTCCCCGGACAGATCTTTGTGTTCGGCGGCTTCGCACTGCGGGCCAACTCGTTTGGCCATATGGAGCAGATCGAAAGCTATGCCCTGGGCCATCAGGTCATATTCGGGAGCTTGAACTACGTCGCGGACATTCGTGGAGACTTGATCTTCGCCGAATTTGATACTGCGGTAGCCGCTCCCGATCACCCCGGTGATCATGACTTAAATCTGTCATCGGGCCGCATCCAGGAGATCGCTCTAGTAACTGATCTGGCCCTCGAGCCGGAGCAGGCCACGCCATCCAAAGATGGGGGGATTAACCCCACCACGGAGGCCTCAGATTCCACGGCGTTGGAGCCACACATGGACCCGGTCTCACTCGACGCCTATGCCACCGCAACACCGGACTTGTCTCCGGCTATAGGTTCCGAACCACGCGAGCCCGCGGACGCCGAGCTTGACCGTTTATCGATCTTCGAATTCAATGCCACAGACATCTCTTAGCACTCGCCTCTGGGCGATGTGCTAAACTCGTTAAAAAGTCTGTCCTTAGCAGAGGACTCTCAGCCGAACTATATCTGGCCCAAACTAGGGGCTGATGATGGAGAATTTCGCTTCCCACCTGCCACCCACTTTATAGCCACGGTCAAGGATTTGACCGACGAACTTGATTATGACTCTGAGGACATCGACGTTGGATGACAATGCCGGGAAAGAAGAAGACTAGAACCCGCCGTTCACCGGATGCTAGAGGGCCACTTCCTCGTATGACGTATACATGGTGGATGCACCAAAGGAAAATAGCGGCGACGACAAGGAAGACCAGTTGAGGATAAACCTTCCAAAATATAGTCCAAGCGCCGGTGTTAGTGGCGCCGCTCTAAGTCACGCCGTAGTAAAGATAGCAACACCGGCACAGGAGAAGATGACACTCCGGAAGGTGCCAAAGACAACGAAAACCTGTCGACACAACAAACGAACAAGACGGAAGGGAAGATGCACATGTTAGCCTTGTTAAACAGGCCACGCACAAAGATTCGGAGGACGTCAGTTACCTTCCGCTCTCCGAGGATGAGGTGAGCCTTGGCACTGAGGATTTCATCGTGCCCGAGGAACCTCTTGAGCAGGAGCGCTTCAAGCGCCAGCTAATAGCCACTGCAAGGAGCCTGAAAAAGAAGCGGCAGCAGCTTCAAGCTGACCAGGACCTACTCAATGATAAATGGACTGATGTCCTAGCAGCCGAAGAATACAGCCTCAAGCGCCCAACCAAAAGCTACCCAAAGCGTAAATTGCTACCTCAGTTCGACGAGGAGGCGCCAGAGTATATACCACCATCGTACAATGCGGCTGACCGGCCACCGCGTGGCCGGGACAAAACGACAACCCATGCCAAACACCAGCCCGCCCCGCCTCATCTCTCAGGCAAAGGTAAATTCGCCCACAGCCATACATATGACCTCCGACAGAACCTGAACAATAAAGAAGGGCCTACCAGATCAATCAACGGATCGCGAGGACACACCTCGACACGTGACAACGGCCACCTATTCAGACCTGACAAACCCAGTCATGTGCAGGCCGAACACCGCAGACGGACTTCATCAGAGCTGCATCACGATACGGCCCGATACAGAGGCACCGCACACCATCATTGCTTCACTGATGATGTCCTGGATCACGAATTCCCCGAAGGATTCGTTCCCGTGAACATAGAATCATACGATGGGACCATGGACCCCGTGGTGTGGATCAAAGACTTCATTCTCCACATCCATATGGCACACGGAGATGACCTCCACGCCATCAAATACCTCCCTCTCAAACTCAAGGGGCCCGCTCGGCATTGGCTAAATAGTCTGCCTCACAATTCCATTGGCAGTTGGGAGGACTTGGAAGAGGCTTTCCTCGATAATTTCCAAGGTACATATGTTCGACCTCCGGACGCTGATGACTGAAGCCATATAGTCCAGCAGCCCGAAGAGTCCGCCAGGAAATTCTGGACAAGGTTCCTAACTAAAAAGAACCAAATCGTTGACTTTCCGGATGCTGAAGCTCTAGGAGCTTTCAAACATAGCATCCGCGACGAATGGCTCACTGACCACCTCGGCTAAGAAAATCCAAAATTCATGGCGGCCCTCATGGCACTAATGACCCGCTTTTGTGCGGGCGAGGACAGTTGGTTGGCCCGTAGCAAAAACAATACAAGCGATGCCAACACCCCTGAAGTTAAAAAAACAAAGACAAGTCTAGACGCAATAGATACAAGCGCCGAAATAGTGGTGAAAACACCGAGGATACGGCGATCAACGCCGGTTTCAGTGGCTCTAAGTCCGATCAGCGGAAGAAGCCGTTCCAAAAAAACAATTCGAGCTCATCCAGCTTGGACTCCATACTTGATCGTCCATGCCAGATTCACGGCACCCCTGACAAGCCTCCTAATCATACAAATAGAGAGTGCTGGGTTTTCAAACAGGCCGGCAAATTAAACGCCGAGAACAGGAAAAAAGGATCGCAAAGCGAGGACGACGACGAAGAGCCACGATAGCAACACAGGGGGACAGAAGAAGTTTCCCCCTCAGGTCAAAAGGGTGAACATGATATATGCCACCCACATCCCCAAGAGGGAGCACAAGCGTGCGCTTAGGGACGTCTACGCGATAGAGCCAGTCTTCCCAAAATTCAACCCACGGTCGTCGTGCCCGATCACTTTCGATCGCCGGGACCACCCGTCCAGTATCTGTCACGGCGGCTCAGCTGCACTAGTCTTAGACCCAATAATTGATGGGTTTCACCTAACTCGCGTCCTTATGGACGGTGGTAGCAGCCTCAATCTGCTCTATCAGGACACAGCGCGGAAAATGGGCATTAACCCATCAAGGATCAAGCCTACAAGAACTACCTTTAAACGAGTCATACCAGGTGTAGCGGCCTGCTGTACAGGCTCAATAACATTAGAGGTTGTCTTTGGATCTCCGGACAACTTCCGAAGTGAGGAGTTAATCTTCGATATCGTCCCATTCAGCAGTGGCTATCATGCACTGCTCGGACGAACTGCGTTTGCTTGATTCAACGCAGTGCCACACTATGCTTATCTGAAAGTGCAACTATCCCTAGGTGGTTTTGGTAATTCATAACAACATATAGCTCATTGAGCTAATGCTATTCCAAGGTGATTATTTCAGGAAAGCTCAATGATTGGCATGGCATGGATGTGAAAGTGGAACCCTCAAAATGCTAAGGACAAAGGATTGGCCCAAGCTCAAAAGCTCAAGACTCTTCATTTATATTTTAGTGATCCAAGATCACATTCAGTCGTTAGGAAAGGCCAATACTATCAAGGAGGGATGAGGTGTTGCTTAATGAGCATCTTGCTTCATATGCTTAATGATATGCTCCAAAATCCTCAGCTACTTTCCCATATCCACAAATGACCTAAACCCTAAGCCAAACTCGGTCCTACCGATTCTTTCTATCCGGCGCCACCGAGTTTCACTTGTCATTAGACACTGCCAAACCCTAGCAATTCGGTCCTACCGATAGGGATCTCGGTCTCACCGAGATGGGATTGCAAACTCTCTGTTTCCTTTCGTAACTTTTTGGTCTCACCGAAAGAGCGGATCGGTCCCACCGAGATTGCAATGTAAACTCTCTGTTTCCTTTTTGTAACTTTTCGGTCTCACCGAAAGAGCAAATCGGTCCCACCGAGTTTGCCTGACCAACTCTCTGGTTAGCCTATTACCAAAATCGGTCTCACCGAGTTTGTGTAATCGGTCTCACCGAGATTACGTTATGCCCAAACCCTAACCATATCGGTTCCACCGAGTTGCATGTCGGTCCCATCGAAAATCACTAATGGTCACTAGGTTTACTATTTCGGTCCAACCGAGTTTTCTGATTCGGTCCCACCGAGATTGGTAAATTGTGTGTAACGGTTGGATTTCGTGTGGAGGCTATATATACCCCTCCACCCCCTCTTCATTCGAAGAGAGAGCCATCAGAACACATCTACACTTCCAACTCATATGTTCTGAGAGAGAACATCCTACTCATGTGTTGAGACCAAGATATTCCATTCCTACCATATGAATCTTGATCTCTAGCCTTCCCCAAGTTCCTTTCCACTCAAACCTTCTTTCCACCAGATCCAAATCCTATGAGAGAGAGTTGAGTGTTGGGGAGACTATCATTTGAAGCACAAGAGCAAGGAGTTCATCATCAACACACCATTTGTTACTTCTTGGAGAGTGGTGTCTCCTAGATTAGCTAGGTGTCACTTGGGAGCCTCTGACAAGATTGTGGAGTTGAACCAAGGAGTTTGTAAGGGCAAGGAGATCGCCTACTTCGTGAAGATCTATCGCTAGTGAGGCAAGTCCTTCGTGGGCGATGGCCATGGTGGGATAGACAAGGTTGCTTCTTCGTGGACCCTTCGTAGGTGGAGCCCTCCGTGGACTCGCGCAACCGTTACCCTTCGTGGGTTGAAGTCTCCATCAACATGGATGTAGGATAGCACCACCTATCCGAACCACGGGAAAAACATCCGTGTCTCCAACTGCGTTTGAATTCTCCAAACCCTTCCCTTTACACTCTTGCAAGTTGCATGCTTTACTTTCCGGTGCCAATATACTCTTTGCATGCTTTCTTGAATTGTGTGATGATTGCTTGACTTGTCCTAAGATAGCTAAAATCTGCCAAGAACTAAAATTGGGAAAAGGTTAAGTTTTTATTTGGTCATGTAGTCTAATCACCCCCCTCTAGACATACTTTCGATCCTACAAGTGGTATCAGAGCTTTGGTCTCCATTTGCTTTGATTTCCATAGCTTTTGGTGTTCATAGCCTTGGTTTCACAACCTAGGAGAGTATGGCGTCTAGCGAGGGAAATTATCACCGTAGGGGTCCTTACTTTGATGGTACTAATTTTGCTAGTTGGAAGCATAAAATGAAAATGCATATTCTTGGACATAACCCCGCCGTTTGGGCTATTGTGTGTGTTGGTTTGCAAGGTGACTTCTTTGATGGGAGAGAACCAAACCGTGAAGCTACCAGGATGAGTTGAAGATGTTGCAATACAATGCTCAAGCTTGTGATATTCTCTTCAACGGATTGTGCCCCGAAGAATTCAACAAAATCAGCCGTCTTGAGAATGCAAAGGAAATTTGGGACACTTTGATTGATATGCACGAAGGTACTGACTCTGTCAAGGAATACAAGTTGGATGTGCTTCAAATT
This sequence comes from Triticum urartu, assembly GCF_003073215.2. NCBI lineage: Eukaryota > Viridiplantae > Streptophyta > Magnoliopsida > Poales > Poaceae > Triticum > Triticum urartu. Next base: position 267,997,854 of record NC_053024.1, on the reverse strand, counting down.
CAACTTGACAAGTTCAAAATGAAGGATGGTGAAGGTGTCGCTGAAATGTACTCTAGGCTTGCTCTCATCACAAATGAGATTGCCGGCTTAGGAAGTGAAGAGATGACCGATAGATTCATCATCAAGAAGATTCTAAGAGCCTTGGATGGAAAATATGATACCGTGTGCACATTGATCCAAATGATGCCCAATTACAAAGATCTCAAGCCAACGGAGGTAATTGGAAGAATTGTTGCTCATGAGATGTCACTTAAGGATAAAGAGGAACTTCACAACAAATCAAGTGGTGCCTACAAAGCCTCATGTGAAGCCCCTATATCATCAAGTGAGAAACAAAACTTCAATGAAGAATTGAGTTTAATGGTGAAGAACTTCAACAAGTTCTACAAGTGTAGAAGCAAAGATAGAAGCTTCAAGTCAAGGTCCTACAATGACAAAAGATCTTCTAGTCGAGAGCGAAACTGCTACAATTGTGGAAGACCCGAACACTATTCCAATGAGTGTACGGCTCCCTACAAGAGAAGAGAAGACTCCCCAAAAAGAAGAAGTAAAGAATCACCACCAAGAGAGAGAAGGAGTAGAGATGATCGTTATGAACGAAGATACTCACGGAGAAGCAAGGATTCGGAAAGGAAGGAAAAATCATCAAGGAGCTACACAAAACGAAGACATCAAGCTCATGTTGGTGAATGGGTATCCGGCTCCGACTCCGACAGCCACTCCGAGAGAAGTTATCACTCCGACTCTGAATATACTCAAGATGAAGGTGTTGCCGGTCTAGCACTTGTGTCAACCAACTCCTATGACATATTTGACTCACCAAATGAAGGAATTGGAAGATGCTTCGTGGCCAAAGGTCCTAAGGTAACACACCCCGAGTATGTTGATTTTAATAGTGATGAAGATGACTTGTTAGGTGATGATTTACTTGTTGACAACTCTAGTGATGAATACGATGACTAAACATCAATTAATCATGCTAATCAAGATAAAACGAATGACAATGATAAGGAGAAGATTGAGGCTCTAACTAAAGAACTAAACACTCTTAAATTAGCTCATGAAACTATCTTCGAAGATCATCGAGAACTTTTAAGAGCTCATGAGAAATTACGCTTTGAAAAGCTCAATCTTGAGCAAGAGCATGAGTTCTTAAAAGCAATCAATGATGATTTCCGCAAGAAAAGTTCATCTTACATTGCCAAGCGTTTACTCTTATCCACTTACATGCCTCAAGTCAAGTCTAGTAACAAGAACAAGAAAGATTCTTCCTCTAATAGTAACATTGATCATGCTAAGTCCAATATTGTTGCTTCTAGTAGTTCTCTTGATTCCACTAATGATTCTCTTAGCCAAGTTGCACTTGAGCAAGAAAATAGCTTATTGAAGGGAATTATAGAGAAAGGAGTGTACAAAAGCCTTGCCGGGAGTAAGCAATTCGAGGAAATTGTGCGCAAGTATGGAATGCACCGGAAGAATCAAGGTGTTGGTTTTGAACGAAAGTTCAATGCCAATGGAGTTGAGTGGGAAGAAGATCAATACCCCAAGACAAAGTTTGTTCCTCAACAAGAGAAGTATGATACTTCCTTCAAGGGAACACAAGCTCAAGATGATCTTCCACCACAAGACTACAAGCAAAAAGGCAAGGACAAGCTTGACGAGGAAATTGATGCATTTGAAGAAGCTCCTAAGACCTTGGTCAAGTGGATTCCCAAGACTACTTCAAGTTCCACTTCATCAAGTACGACTACAACTCCAAGGATTCCCATCAAGATGGTGTGGATCCAAAAGAAGAAGAACTAGAGAGTTCTTGAGGGTGACTCTGCCAACATACTTCACTCATATCATTTTGGCAAGAACAAGTGTAATCAACTTCCACATCTTGCACTAGTTCAAGGAGTCACAAACCCTCTTGTTGGTAAGACAAGGGACAAGGTACCCTAAAAGTTTTCATGGACATCATCCTGTGTGTGCATCACTCTATGTCTATGGATATCCTTGTTTGTTCCTTGCGGGACTAACCCTTGTAAGGATTAAAGGATTGAAAGTGCAATTCACTCAAATGGATAGCCCCAAGTGATCTACATCAACATTGAGCATCCACATCTTCAACATCTACATGAAGTCATCATCGACAAAACCCAAGGTTAGTTCATCCCTCTTAGGGGGGATATCACATCTAGGGGGAGCTTTACTCTAAAACTTGAGCTAGAGCAACTCTAAAGATGTGAACACAACAATGATTTATGTAAAAGTGGTAACCCCACTTGAGCTTAAATGATGAGTATGACCTATGATCAAGTGCTCTCACTTGACTCCTAAGTCAATATACTCATATATAGATGACCTAGTCATCACAAATTGCTTGATAGATACTAGAATTGGTTGTGCATGCTTTGCCACATATTTCATTTGCCATCTTATTGTGTGAGCATGTTGGTTGCATATTTTACTCATTCGAGGACATCCACTTGTTGTTTTGATTGTTTGTCTTTATTTCCTTTTGTCAAGTGGATGGACAAGAATGCCTAAGAAGCTCCTCTAGCTATCTATGCTTTTCTCGTCTCAAACTCTATTCATGCTGCATCACAAAATTTGATCAAGTCAGATTCGAACCACTCTGTGTGAGGAGCGCTCGGAGTCCCGGATTCGTCATAGACTTAAACTTCCAAAACCTCTTTGTGATTCTCGGTCTGACCGATACCCCACTTTCGGTCTTACCGAGATCATTAAGTTGATCTAGGTTTTCGATCTCGATGCAACCGATTTGAACCTTTCGGTCACACCGAGTTGCAATAACTGTCTACAGTTTTGCATCTCGGTGCCACCGAGTTGTTCCACTCGGTCACACCGACAGGGTCGGGCTATATATAGTCACGGGAAATTTTTTGGAAATTTCTCCGAACCCCTTCGCCCGCGCGATAGCCTTCTCTGCCAACTTGGTCTCCGGATCGTCTCCTCGCTGCCAGCCGCCTCCAGTCGCTGGTCTCCGTCGCCGTCAACGGGAATTCTACCCCGCCGTTGCCGCCGTAGCGAGTCTCCGCCGAACTAGGGTATGGACTCGATCTTTGTGCTATTCCCCAATCCGATTCTTAGCACATTGTGATCATCATGATCCTTGCCATGTTTGATAAACTTCTATCCAGTCAATGAACTCGTAGATTAGGTTTAATTCGAAAATTTTAGGGTTAGGTTTCCGCCGAAACCATCTCGGACCCACCGACTTGAAAAACTCAGTCCCACCGATTTGGCTTATGCCATTGCACAAGTGAAACTCGGTCTGACCGAGAATTACTTATCGGTGTGACCGATTTTGGAACTCTGTGAAACCCTAGCAGTCTCGGTGCCACCGAACTGTGACTTGGTCCAACTGAGTTCACTAGTTTAGGTTCCAAAAACTACTTCGGTATCACCGAGTTTGAAAATCGGTAGATCCGAGATGCTTTCAGTGGGAAACTAAAACTAAGTTTTTGAATCACTCTTTTGCAAAAATCTCTGCATTTTGTGATGCTCATCCACTCTATCTCATCTATAACCTATTCACAGGGTCAGTAGTCAGAATTTGCAACAAGTCTGATCAGAGTGATAGCCAGAATTTGTCAGAGCAGCAAGTGCAGATGAGTGAGGGCACTAGTCCCTCAAGTTCTTCAGATGATGGCAGCAGAAGTACTCCTAGCAATCTGCCTAAAGCTGCCACAAGACAGAGAAAGAAGAGAACCTCAGACTCAGAAGATGAGGATTATGTGGCAGAAGAGGAAGCAACTTCCAAGAGAGTTGAGCCAGCACAGGGCACAAAGCCAGGACTAAAGATCAAAAGGCCAGCAGGCAGGCAGCCTATGTCAAAGGCCAGAGCTTCAACTGAGAAGCCCACTCCCATAGAGCCAGTTGCTGCTGAAGGCAAGAAAAGAAAGGAAAGAGTCAAGAAGACTATAGCCAGAGTGCTTGGCAAGGCTTCCATCATGGAAGATGAGGAGGAAGAACAAGAGGTAGCTGCACCAGCACCAAAGGCACCCAAGCTGATGGGTGATGCCATAAGATCAGGGGCAGCTGCTTCCAAGGCCAAGCCAGCTCCAAAGCCAAAGCCAAAGTGGAATACAAGAAGCATCCCAGCTGCTGAGAAGAACAAGGCCCCAGTGCCTGACACTGCAGAAGAAGATGAAGAGCAAGTTCCCAGAAAACTCAAGCCCAAGATCCCAGACCACAACGATGCTCATCCTGTGGCTGAGGATATGAAGCTTAGGAGAGATTCAGGGCTCAGGAAGTGGAGAGAAGCAGATCCGTATGCTTCAAGGAGGAGGACTGCTATTGACTACAGATTTCACACCAAGGAACAGCAGGACTTCTATGAGACAGTCTTATTGGACAAGAAGCCCATTGTCTGTGACATGAGATGGGTCGATTGGCAATACATCAAGGACAACAAAGAGTACTACCCTGGAGTGCAGGACAGCTTCAAGGCATGTGGAGTAGAAGACTTTGTTGGGCAGAAGCTCACAAAGTGGAACGAGGAACTCATCATGCAGTTCTACTCCACAGCCCATTTTTATCCAGATGGCAGGATTGTATGGATGTCAGAGGGTACGAGGTACCAGTCTACAGTTGCTGAATGGGCTCAGCTGATTAATGCCCCAGAGGAGCAGGACGATGACTTGGACATTTATGCCAAGAAGAAGATGGACCATAACTCAATGTCAAATATCTACAAGGAAATTCCAAATGAAGCACTTGACACTTTCAAGTTTGGCTTAGTACACTATCTTCTGTCAGGGCTGCCAACAATCAATTGGATTCTGAGGCACACCTTATTGCCCAAGTCTGGAGATCACAAGATGATCAGAGGCCACGCGATCAATTTGCTACATATCTTTGATGTGCCACAGAAGTTCAAGGTGATGAGCCTCATGGTAGAGACCATCAAGAGGACAGCAGTAGACCAGAAGAGGAGCTGTGGGTATGCCCCACAAATTCAGGAGCTCATTAACTCCAAGATGGGCTCGGGCATATACATGTTGGACAAGGAACACTTGCCCATCCGTCCAGATTTTGAAGATAATCAAGTTGTCATGACTGAGAATGAACCATCTTCAGCACAAGCACAAGCCAAGAAGGAGAAGGCGAGGAAGGAGAAAGCTGCCAAGATGCCAACTCAAGAGGAGGCATCTGAGTACTTCTTGAAGACCAAACAAGAGCAGCTTGGTTACTTGATTGCATCCACCCTGCGGATTGAGCAAGGACTAGACACCCTAACTCAGAACCAGGCAAGCTTAGAGAGGATCATGGAACAAAAGTTCTATGACTTGGATGTCAAAGTGACAGAGATTCAGACTGCAGTGGAGCAGCTCCAAGATGACATGCAGGAGAGGAGAGGCAAGACTACAACTGATGCTTTTGCCAGAGTGCCACGAGGTCCGAGATCGTCTGCAGTGCCAGTTGTTGACACCAGAGCCACCACTTCTGCACCAGCTACAGCCTCAGTTCCACTAGCTCCAGCGTCCACTTCAGCCTCGACTCTGACCACATCTACAGAAGGCCTCGTTCTTGGAGTGCTTCGGACTCCACCACCACCTGAAGATCACGCCTGAGTGTCGACTTAGCACTATGCATTTTCTAGGAACTTTTTGGTAACTTGTTGCCAAAGGGGGAGAAAATGTATAGATCATAGGCTTCGAGAGAGAGAGGGAGTGTTGTTTTTCTCTCTTGCTTTATTTGGTGGTTTTTCGAACTTCGTTTGCTTTTGTGTGAGATACTATGTCATTATCTGTGAGACATTGATGATCATGTGTTAGATCATAAGCTACACTTAATGCTTGCTTAATGTTACTATCCTATCTATCTTATGTGATCATTCATTTTCTTGGTGATGAGTGCATGTATTTCATTCTTATCATTTTAAGCGCTCCACCAAGATGTATGTGACATGGAAGAGTAACCCATGATTCTAACTTCTTGTGCATTTGCAGTCCAAAGCAAATTTTAAATATGCACAAATTTAGTGGGAGCTCTTACTTATCACATACATCTCAAAGCAACGATATATTTCATGCTTATTATCATTTGTCGAAGCTTTGATCTATATGTTGTCATCAATTACCAAAAAGGGGGAGATTGAAAGTGCAACTATCCCTAGGTGGTTTTGGTAATTCATAACAACATATAGCTCATTGAGCTAATGCTATTCCAAGGTGATTATTTCAGGAAAGCTCAATGATTGGCATGGCATGGATGTGAAAGTGGAACCCTCAAAATGCTAAGGACAAAGGATTGGCTCAAGCTCAAAAGCTCAAGACTCTTCTTTTATATTTTAGTGATCCAAGATCACATTGAGTCGTTAGGAAAAGCCAATACTATCAAGGAGGGATGAGGTGTTGCTTAATGAGCATCTTGCTTCATGTGCTTAATGATATGCTCCAAAATCCTCAGCTACTTTCCCATATCCACAAATGACCTAAACCCTAAGCCAAACTCGGTCCTACCGATTCTTTCTATCCGGCGCCATCGAGTTTCACTTGTCATTAGCCACTGCCAAACCCTAGCAATTCGGTCCTACCGATAGGGATCTCAGTCTCACCGAGATGGGATTGCAAACTCTCTGTTTCCCTTTCGTAACTTTTCGGTCTCAACGAAAGAGCGGATCGGTCCCACCGAGATTGCAATGTAAACTCTCTGTTTCCTTTTTGTAACTTTTCGGTCTCACCGAAAGAGCAAATCGGTCCCACCGAGTTTGCCTGACCAACTCTCTGGTTAGCCTATTACCAAAATCGGTCTCACCGAGTTTGTGTAATCGGTCTCACCGAGATTACGTTATGCCCAAACCCTAACCATATCGGTTCCATCGAGTTGCATGTCGGTCCCACCGAAAATCACTAACGGTCACTAGGTTTACTATTTCGGTCCGACCGAGTTTTCTAATTCGGTCCCACTGAGATTGGTAAATTGTGTGTAACGGTTGGATTCCGTGTGGAGGCTATATATACCCCTCCACCCCCTCTTCATTCGAAGAAAGAGCCATCAGAACACATCTACACTTCCAACTCATATGTTCTGAGAGAGAACCACCTACTCATGTGTTGAGACCAAGATATTCCATTCCTACCATATGAATCTTGATCTCTAGCCTTCCCCAAGTTGCTTTCCACTCAAACCTTCTTTCCACCAGATCCAAATCCTATGAGAGAGAGTTGAGTGTTGGGTATACTATCATTTGAAGCACAAGAGCAAGGAGTTCATCATCAACACACCATTTGTTACTTCTTGGAGAGTGGTGTCTCCTGGATTGGCTAGGTGTCACTTGGGAGCCTCCAACAAGATTGTGGAGTTGAACCAAGGAGTTTGTAAGGGCAAGGAGATCGCCTACTTCGTGAAGATCTACCGCTAGTGAGGCAAGTCCTTCGTGGGCGATGGCCATGGTGGGATAGACAAGGTTGCTTCTTCGTGGACCCTTCATGGGTGGAGCCCTCCGTGGACTCGCGCAACCGTTACCCTTCGTGGGTTGAAGTCTCCATCAACATGGATGTAGGATAGCACCACCTATCCGAACCACGGGAAAAACATCCGTGTCTCCAACTGCGTTTGAATTCTCCAAACCCTTCCCTTTACACTCTTGCTAGTTGCATGCTTTACTTTCCGTGCCAATATACTCTTTGCATGCTTGCTTGAATTGTGTGATGATTGCTTGACTTGTCCTAAGATAGCTAAAATCTGCCAAGAACTAAAATTGGGAAAAGGTTAAGTTTTATTTGGTCAAGTAGTCTAATCACCCCCCCTCTAGACATACTTTCGATCCTACATTATCTCAAGCTCGAGATGCCCAGTCCACGCAGCGTTATAACAGTCAATGGCAATACGGAACGCTCTCTCCATACAAAAGAGCACACAGCTGCCCTAGCAGCAGAAGTACAAAGCGGCCTTCTCAAGCAGACCCTTCATTCGGCTGACGAGCCTGCGGACATCCTTAAGAGGGTCCGAACTACTCTGCAGTAGGAGAGCTCGGCTCGTCAGGAGCTCGACTAGCAATCCAGCCTCCGTCTCTGTCCTGATCAAGCGGTGGCATTCGTACCGCGCGTACATAACTACGCACTTAAAATTCCATGGGCATTGACGAAGGCACAGACAACTTGTGATCCATGGCACAGCTCAACCGACATCGGATACACACATACTTTCACTTTTACTTCTTTTCCTTTCAGGTCTCAATCCCACAGGCTCCATCGGGGGGTCTGGTCATCGGTCCTCTTGTAGGATAAATACACCAAGACAGCGAGAAGCGCGGACATATGCGGAACTTTTTAGGTGATTCCGTTAACGATAACTCTACCTGTTTTCCAGGACCCATATGCAGCTCTCCCCGGGTTTCGGCATGTTAAATAGCCTACTACTGCTTGCACTATTTGTATCAATGCGCATTGATGTACTAATTACATTACAATGAAAACAGTGTGTAGCTGGACCTTTAGGACCCTAGCTTTTTACCTTTAAGTCTTTTCTATTTTCTTTCTCTCTTTTATTTTTCAGATTCCCTGTGGATAACCCCATCAGGTAGCACCCGTACACTTTGGTACATTTGACACTTTCCAGGGGCTTTATATCACCTTACACTACGGCAAAAAAAGTTCGAACACTTTCTATAAGTATAGTTCGGCACCCCAAATTTAGCATTATATTCATTGGCTCCAAATCATGTCTTTGGTCAATAGTTGGGTTACCCGGCTCCTGTGCTTGCTACCCTATGTTTTGCTACATCGGCTAGGGTAGTAAAGGGAGAACTACTGCGATTGTGTCCTGGTCTAAACCGAATGAGCACCTCAGTAGAGAAAGCCGAAAACTGACTGTCATGATGCGGCGAGAGCTAGTCAGCTGTCCGGAGGTATCAAATCATTGGAGATTTTTCCACATTTCGCGAAGGATCGATACTTCCCGATCAGACGCTGACAGGACTCTGGTTCGTATACTAGGGGTTGCGCCTATGTTTTATTATAAAACTCCTATGGCTAAGTGAGGGTGTTCAAGCCGTATAGTCTGGTTGCCTGGTTCGTTGCGCTAAACAACTCCTTCAAGGACCATATAATTGGATCAAGATTGTTTAGATTCCATCATGAACACTTCCATACTACCTACGCGAGGGCTGAAGCCGATGACTGGTTAACCCTCAGATTTCATACAACACGACCGCACAGGAGGAAACAATCAAAACATAATAAAAATTACATATTACAAAGTGGATTTGTTGTCATCATACAAGACAAAATACGAGTGTATTCACTCGAAAATAACGTCCTGCCCGCACTGTGTGGCTACAATACAAGACCCCTCGAGGACATCTGCAAAATAGTGCTCGGGTGTTCGGTGCTCCTTACCCTTCGGTGGCCCCTTGGTCAGCTCGATGGCGTCCTTTTTGGCCCACCACATCTTGCAGCGAGAAAAGGCCATCCGGGCACCTTCAATACAGACCGACCACTTTAGGACCTCAAGTCGCGGGCAGGCACTAACAAGCCACTTCACAAGACCGAAGTAGCGACTGGGTACCGGCGCGGCAGGCCATAGCCGGACTATCAGGTCCCTCATGGCCAGCTCGACTGCCTTGTGCAGCTCAACCAACTGTTTCAGCTGGTCGCTGAAGGATACCGGATGTTTTGGTCCAAGATATTTAGAGCAGAACAGCTTCTCCGTCGAACTCCCTTCCTCAGCTTGATAGAATTCAGCAGCATCGGATACGTTGTGCTTCAAATCCGTAAATGCCCCTGTGGAGCACCAAATTTGGGTAAGCAACAGGAGCGCTCCCTTCATCAACTTGCTTTGCATAATGAAAAACTTACCCGCCGCAATCTTCTTAGCTGCCTGGAGTTCCTAAAGAGGCTCTGGGCTTCGGCTCAAGCTTCTTGTGCGCTCTGGAGAGCATTGGCAAGTTCGAACGCCTGCATCTTAGAATCACGCTCCAGGGACTCGTACTTCTTAACAGCATCCTAAAGCTCTTGCTGCACCTCACTGACCCGGGCCTCGTGCTTTTCACGTGCAGCGCGTTCCTTGGCCGCTTTGTCCTCGGCCTGGGCTAATGCCTTCTTGAGGGCCGCCACCTCGGTCGTGGCCCCTAGCATAGTCCATGACACTTTAGTCAGCACGAAGTATTCATCCTTCCTAACGTGCACGCACAGGTTACTGCATACCTTTGCTGTCCTCTAGCTGCGTCATCACAAGACTAAGCTCTTCCTCGGCCCGCTCCAGGCTCTGCTTCAGTTCGGAGACCTCCGCAGTAAGAGCGGCGGCCGCCAGCAGCGACGCCTGCTTATTCACATAGACATCATATGTTAGACTCTTGCGAAACTTGTTTCGGTCCTTTGTTCAACTTTTCTTTCCGAACACCGAACAGAGCATCAAGAGCTACTATCTATGCTGTCATATTATTTCTACAATTATTATTACCTCAAAGCCTGTTAAAAGGCTAGTGCAGGCTTCGGTCAGTCCACTTTTAGCAGACTGAACATTTTTGATCACCGTACCCATAACGGCATGATGCTCATCTACAATGGAAGCGTCTTGCAGCGCTTCCAGTAGATCAACTGGTGCCTCTCGTCGGATAGAGGTCACCAGCGTAACAGGAACACCCCCTCCTTTCGAGGAAGCCCGTTCGCTAGACTCCAGAGACGTACAGGTCTCCGGAATGATATCCGGTTGAGGGCCGAATGGAACTCAGCCCCCACCATCAGTCTCCATGGGGGTTTCTTCCTCCATGTGTCCGACGGCCGTGGAGTCACCCTTGGACGCCGTCCTGACGATCTCCGGAGCCTCCCCTTTGTTATGGAAAGGCCCTTTGGGACACCACCTCGTCACCACTCTTGGGCGAGGCAGAGTGAGCAGGTGGCGGCGACATGCTAGCCATCTCCTTTGAGTCTAGCGAGGCCTCTGTCGAGGACTGCGGAGAACCGTCATGGGCCGGACTGCAATAGCATAAATTAAACATATTAATATTGCAAAGGAGAAGGGCCGAACATTTGGACGAGGATAAGGTCTTGGGTACCTATGAAGCGGCCCGAGGCTTGGTCCGGGGCATTCGTTCCAGACTGCTAGCAGCATCCCACGAGAAGTTATCCATGAGGGAGCCCTTCCCCCTCATGGGTGCCTTCGCCTCTAGGTTTGTGGAGGCCACCCTTTTCTTCCTTGCCCCCTTAGGGGGGAGTTATCTTCCTCCTCCTCGTCACCGTCTTCGGTGACCGAAGGGTCAGTCTCGTCTTCGGACGACAGTTCCAAAGAATCCTTTCGACGAAGGCCACTCCTGGTCCCCTTGGCTGCCTTTTTGGTCTTCTTCTCTGGCACGTCATAAGGCGCCGGGAACAGCATCTTCGTGAGGAGTGGGGTCTCTTCGTCTTCGGGTAGCGGGGCTGGATAGTTAATCCACCTTGCTATGTCGACCCAGGCCTAAGGAAAAAATTGATAGGAGAGATTAGACTTCTTTCTCACAATACACTTGCAAAGGTTATGCCTTGAGAGCGTGAAAAAACTTACTAAATTAGCTTGGCGCTTTGAGCTAAGCCCACGATCCTTGGTTCTAGGCGGTGGCGTCTTGCTAGCCTTGAAGAGCACTTTCCAGATATCCTCGTGCGTTGTGACGAAGAGATCTATCAGCGTCTAGTGCTTGGCCAGATCGAATTCCCATAAATAACAAGTCCGGCGTTGGCACGGGAGGATCTGGCGGATGAGCATAACCTGGACCACATTGACAAGCTTAATCTTTCTGGATATCATGTTCTGGACGCATGTCTATAGCCCTGTCAGCTCGCACGGAGCACCCCAGGTTAGGCCCTTCTCTTGCCAGGAGGTGAGCCGCATCGGAACTCTGGATCAGAATTGGGGGGCCGCCATCCAGTTAGTGTCGCGTGGCTCGGTGAGGTAGAACCACCCTGATTGCCACCCCTTCACCATCTCCATGAAAGAACCTTCGAGCCAGGTGACGCTGGGAATCTTACCCAACATAGCTCCTCTGCACTCTACCTTTTGGCCTCTCACCACCTTTGGCTTCACATTAAAGGTCTTCAGCCATAGGCCGAAGTGAGGTGGAATGCAGAGAAAGGCCTCGCACATTACTATAAATGTCGAGATGTTGAGGATAAAGTTAGGGGCTAGATCATGGAAGTCTAGCCCATAATAAAACATCAATCCGTGGACAAACAAGTGGAGAGGGAATCCCAGCCCGTGGACAAAATGGGTGAGGAACACCACTCCCTCATGAGGCTCGGGGGTGGGGACGATATGGCCCTTGGCCGGAAGTCGGTAAACGATATCCTTGGCCAGGTATCCAGCCTCTCGGAGCTCCTCTATATTTTCCCTCTTAACGGAGGAGGTCATCTACTTGCCGTCGGCTTCGGATCCGGACATGGTTGGGTGTTGGTTTGAATGAGGACTTGGGTGTTGGAGCTCGGGGACGGAGAGGCAGGAGGAAAGCGTGGGGGCGAAAGTGGAATCTTATCTCCTTATAAGGGCGGTGAATATCGAACGCCCCCCCCCCCCATTCGCCTTAAAATTCGCCTGCTCCCAAGGGATGTGTAAAACGACACAGTTGGGTTACCCACACCCGTATTGATGAGAATCACGTGATAACTGGACACGATCTCTGCTTTGACAAGACATGCCAATGACAACCGCGTCTCGAAACGTGGGGCGAAAAATGGTTTGAAATTATGACCGGACAGGCGTGACGTCACATTATTAAAGTTGTCAGCATATGGGACTCGTGTGTTATTATATTCTCTCTACGTTTGTGTGCGGTGTGCTTTACAGGTCTGGACACATTTGTTTCATCTGAAGACTATTTTTTGGAGTTCGGAAGGAGGAACCCACCTTGCAATGCTGAAGACAGCACTACACGCCGGATACCTTGTCATTGAAGCCTGGTTCAGGGGCTAGTGAGGGAGTCCTGGACTAAGGGGTCCTCGGACTTCCGACCCGTTGTCTATGGGCTGTGAAGATACGTAGACCGAAGACTATACCCGTGTCTGGATAGGACTCTCCTTGGCGTGGAAGGCAAGCTTGGCGAACAACTATGAAGATTCCATATTATGTAACCGACTCTACTGTCAGGACCCCGATTCCAAGTCACATCGATCTAGCCGGTAACACCTCATATCACTTTGCGGCCTCACGCACGGTATCCCACGGGAGTCGCCTTACCATGGCCCGGGACGATTTGCGCCATTTGGCTCACGTATATGATAGTGTCGCTAGCATCCATATGATAGAGAACCCGAGCCGACATGGCTAGTCGTGAACCCAAAGTGGCACAGACCTATGGAGACAGGCATACATGAATCACATCGAGCATGTCGGTCATCAGCGAGTGATTCCGGGATGTAGCATTGGGCTAACAGGACTCCAGGGAACCCGGGCTGTAGCAGGCTAGGCAGGACTCCGGATGTGACCGCGTGACATTTCCCCGAAGGGACAGACATAGGAACGACGTGAAACACATGCCGGCCAGTCAAGTGTCCTGAGCAGTAGTGCTGGGCTAGCAGGACTCCGGTGAACCGGGCTGTAGCGGACTACTTTGGCTCGAGGAACACTAGACTACATTTCCCCATAAGAAAGGCTGCCAAGGATAAACAACTAGATTGTCGGATCCCACTCATACCAAGCATTTCAATCATACACACAATATGCCCGATATGAGTACATACAACATGGCATCACAACAAAACTGTACAACTCAAGTACTTTATTTAAAGGCTCCAGAGAGCCATACATAACATGTTCATATAGATAGGGGTCACATGACCTGACACTCAAGTCATACAATCATACAAGCACAGGCAGAAGCAACTAGTCTGAGTACAGACACTAGAAAGAAAGAAGGCTTCTCGAAGCCTGTCTATCTACATAGGGCCCTCCATGGCCAGGATCACCACCTGGGTGGCTAGTCACTCGTCGACGTCAAGGTCTATGTAGAACCCATCGGAGGGGGTGATGTTGTCGTCTCAAAACAGTAATTAAGCAAACATGAGTACAAAGGTACTCAGCAAGTCTTACAACAGAACCTACTATACATGCTCATTCTCAAGAAGGTAGTGGGGTTATTTTTTTTTTGAGGATAGGTAGTGGGGTTATTGCAGCAAGCCAGCTTTGACTCTTGGCTAAGCTATCCTACGGAACTCCACTAGTAAAATAGTTTTCGCACACGAGTCCACTACTCAACAACACAATACTCCACCGGGGATCCTCTCTCGTCATCCTACGAGAGGGCCATCCTCGGTACTCACACTTATCTTGAGTCTTTTAGTAGTATCCATTAACTTGTCTATGAACTATATAGGCAACCAAGTAGTCCTTTACCGCGGACGTGGCTATTCGAATAGATGATGTTAACCCTGCAGGGGTATACTTCTTCATACACGCTTCCAGCACTTACCGCCGTTTACACGACATGTACTCGGCAACCTTCAAGCGGAAGCCCAGCGAGGGTGTCGGCCACGGCCTACCTAAACACTTAAGTCTCTAGTCCAGGTTTATCGCCTATCCAGGTTCCATCCGCAGGGAGTCCGGCCGAGGTTTCCACATACGGCCCCGAACAATGTGAACAGGGTCCCGAGACGCCAAACGGGCGCCCGGCATACCCGGCCACGGTGTATCTACCGCAACATAGCCCACCCCTAGGGTCAGCGCTACGCACGGCCGCCAACACATAACCTACAAACACCAGAAACTATTAGCAACTCCTGGACAGAGTACTAGGGTGATTAAGTAGCCGAGAGGGTCCATTGGTTTCGAGCCCAATGTACGGTAGTAACTACATCTTAAATCACACATACAGATCTCAGTTCTTATGGACGGTCTCAATGAAACAACCCACCATGTACTCCTACACGGCCTCTCATCAATACCTTTACCAAAACATGTTCAACACATCCCTCACATTACCGACATAAAAATTTCACTCTAGCCCATCACCCAGATGAACCAGACCTGACACAACTCTAAGCATATCAGGCATAGCAAGGTAGGAATCACATACATGGCTCAATCAACTCCTACACATGCTAGTGGGTTTCATCTAGTTATTGTGGCAATGACAGGTCATGCAGAGGATAAGGGTTCAACTACCGTAGCACACAGCAGTTTGAATCGCGTTGTCTTAATGCAGTAAACAAGAGTAGAAGTGAGAACATGGGTTTGTATCGTAATGATCAATGGGTTGCTTGCCTGTTGTAGAGGTAGTAGGGTACTGCCCTTCAGACGGATACTCGGGGTTATCCTCGGAGGCAGAACCTACCACGAAAGACACACTGAACATAATCAACACATGGCAATATGCAACAATATGATGCATGCTATGACATGGCAAGATGGAAGTGTCTTGTCCTAATGCAAGCTAAAACAGAAGGGGATGAACTCATTTGAATCAAAGATTCAAATGTTAGCTCATTAAACATGGCCTTATTAGTGCATTACCTTATTCTGCTTAAACAGCAAGGTTAACTTGTTTTGTCATGCATGAAACCATTACAGATGGATAGATCGAATTTTTCTGATCATTTTTCATATATAAATCTTTTGCATTTTTGGAGCTATGGTTGATTTTCTATGATTTTTAGAAGTTTTGGCTATTTTCTGGAATTACCTATTAAAGAATAAATCCAGTAATTGAATTAATGCGTCAGCATGACATAGGTGTGACGTCAGCGGGTCAACTGGGTCGTCCAGGTCAAACCTGACTGGTGGGCCCTGTTTGTCAGTGTCACAACTAATTAACAGAATTATGTTAGTGCTAATTGACTGTCAGTGGGGCCTGTGCCCACATGTCAGTGACTAAACTAATTAAAATTAGTTAAAACTAATCTTAAACTGATTAGCAGACTGGCCCCACCTTTCATAGACTCAGGGGGTCTACCTGGGCTCACACGGGGGTTAAACAGGGTCAACTCGCCGGCGGCTTTACGCCGGCGACGACATACGTGGCGGAGGGGCTCGGGTTTGCATCTCCGGCGACCAAATCGACGGCGGAGAGCAGATACGTGACGCAGGGAGCGAGCCGCGTCATTTGGTGGAGAAAGTGGAGCTCGGGGAGGCCGGGAACGACGCCAGCGATGACCTTGGCGGTCGCCGGAGTTCGGGCGAGGATGAACCCGAAGCTACGGGGCACGGCGAGGCACGGGGAGTGGTGCGTTAGGCTCTTGGGAACGTGGTGAGTGTGGTGATGCGCTCGGAATCGAGCTTACGCGCCTGTGGCCACGGCGGCAACATGGCCGGCGGAGCTGAGCTCTCGGCCGTGATGGCCAACGGGGTTAGAGGGCAGCTCGAGCGACGTGGCTAGGGGGAGAAGAGAGAGAAGCTCACGGTGAGTGCAGCGGGCGTCGAAGCGGGCTCGGGGAAGCTTGGGAGGCGGCAAAACGTCGAAGATGATCTCCGGTGACGGTGTTGTAGCGCGTCCGAGGCCTCGTGGCTCGTCGAGGAGGTCGAGGGAGATGTTGCGGAGCTCGTGGGCACGGTGGGTGACACGGGGATGACGGTGGTTGCGGCTACGGCGGGAAGACGATGGCGGCTGCGTCGGCAGGAAGATGGGGAGAGAGCCAGAGAGGGGGAGAGGCCACGGGGAGAGTGGGACGAAAGAGAGGGAGACGTGGGGGTCGGCGTGGCACTCGTAGACGCCTCCAGGGCGTCGGCGGAAGCAGGAGGTGGCCGGCGTGTGGCCACGGGCGCCGGCCACGCGCTCCTCGTCCTCCTGGCGAGAGGAGGAGGACGACTGGCAAGAGCCAGTCGACTGGGCCGAGCCAGGTGGGCTGGTGGGCTGCGCCTGGTAAGTTTCTCTCTCTCCTTTTTTTCTATTTTTCTTATTTATTTATTATTTCTATAACTTTAGGGTTTATTAAAAATACCAGGGCATTACCATAAATCATAAAATTAATCATGGCCACTGCTTAGAATATATCCAACAGCAAACATTTTAGTTTATGATTATTTGAGCATTTAGAATATTTTATAGCATTTAAATGCCCAAAAGAAAAAACCATAAGGATTAATCCAGTGACTTTTGATGTCCTAGAAAAATGTGCACCATTTTTGTCAAAAGTTTTAACCCAAAACAAAAAGGGTGGGCTTTTTAGAAGGGCATTTCAGGTTCATTGGTAAAGTTTTTAGTAAACCCTAGTTGTTCCAGGGGGGGTGCTAGGGGTTCTGTCATCCCCATTTCAAATTTAAAAGGAATTTAAACATGATGCACACTCTAATGCTTGAACTAACTAGGGTGTGACATCTATGTAACCCTAGATCCCCCCGGTGTCTATATAAACTAGAGGACTTAGTCCGGATAGGGGATACTCAATACCGTAGTCATACAGGCTAGACTTCTAGGGTTTAGCTATTACGATCTCGTGGTAGATCAACTATTGTAACACTCATATTCATCAAGATCAATCAAGTAGGAAGTAGGGTATTACCTCCATATAGAGGGCCTGAACCTGGGTAAACATCGTGTCCCCTGTCTCCTATTATCATCAACCTTAGACGCACAGTTCAGGACCCCCTACCCGAGATCCGCCGGTTTTGACACCAACAGATGTCACTTGGGAGATTGCTCCAATCATGGCTCATACGGATGTTGCGTGGTTCGCATTCGGCCATGGTGGAGTTTGGAAAGTGGGGTTTTGGGGGCTTGATTTATGGGGGAAAAGGCTCTCGGTGCTGGAGCGGCTAGCGAGGTAATAGTGGTACTTGGTGAGGTGAGCGAGGCAAGGGTACGTGGGGGCAGAGTGAGATGATGAAGAGTGACCTCAGGATCTCCGGCGAGACGGAGATGGAGATGGAGTGGTGCTAGGGGAGAGGGAGACGAGGCGAGGCATGCTATACAGCGGCGGTGGCAGTGACTGCACATTGCATAAGCTGAGGCTGACTTTGGTAACCCGAACACGCCGCCTGGACTAGTGTCACCTCGAGAACAGTGTCTTGTCACTTCACTGTGAGTACTAAATGAATAATATTTTGACCATCAAGTGTACCATAGTTGTACTACTACTAGTACTACTAGTAGGAATATGAGTAGTACTATATAGCGAAAATAGGTCTCCCATGCTACCATGCCTCTGGGTTCACTTCATCCTCCAGGTATCATACATATTGCGAGCAAAACCAAATTCTCGTGCATGCGGAAGCGCAAAGAGGGCTTTTTTTCTTTTTTGAGGACAACCACAAATTCCTTAACTAGAGAATGTTGTGTCTCCCACGCACGCGCTAATATCCATCTGAACCAGCTATGACACATTTTTATATCCATTTGCATAGGTCCCACCTGTCAGGAGGGGTGCAGAAATAAAAAGGAATCATAAAATGTCTCGCCATGGTGATTCGAAAGAGTGACCTCAACTAGCCAGTGGCACATGTAGCGCTATAAGGATGGGCACGTACACGGACAGGTCCCATTCCTCAGTCTACCCGCATAGCCTTTTCGTTTAGTCTACCTAGCCATCTAATCAACTACATGTAGGCCACTTCTCCCATTTACTTCTCCATCGGGAACCGATTTTCCTTGGCATCTTCACCTCTCCTTCATCTTCATTTGCATCCAAACTGCACTCCATTCACATTGTTTTAACCTCTTCACATACTCCTCGAGTAATTCTGAAGCCCCTTTAAATAATCATCTTCTTCAGTTAGACTAGCCATGTAATGCTAATTCTCCAAACCATAGCCCTCCGGTCCAACGGTTCCAAATGGAGAAAGAGATCGAGATGAAGGTTTTTAGAGTCCAACATGTCCTCGTCGAAGGCTCATTGAGCATAGTTGCCACCGTCACCGACCACCAAAGGTTTGTTCGGAAGTGGATTAACAATGTATCCAACTCCCTCCAAAAGCTGGGGATGAAGGTCATCGTTCTCAACGCTGAGTACATGGAGCGTGCCACTGGGAAGATCCAATAAGCCGCCGTCCTTCAGTTGTTCCACGAAGATGATGTTTTGGTGTACCACATCATACATGTGCCATCTGTCAGTGTCAAAACCGACGGATCTCGGGTAGGGGTCCCGAACTGTGCGTCTGAGGATCGAAGGTAACAGGAGGCAGGGGACATGATGTTTACCCAGGTTCGGGTCCTCTTGATGGAGGTAATACCCTACTTCCTGCTTGATTGACTATGATGAGTATAGGGGTTACAAGAGTTGATCTACCTCGAGATCGTAATGGCTAAACCCTAGATGTCTAGCATGTATGATTGTGATTGCCTCTACGGACTAAACCCATCGGTTTATATAGACATCGGAGGGGCCTAGGGTTGTACAGAGTCGGTTTACAGAGAAAGGAATCTTCATATCCAAACACCAAGCTTGCCATCCACGCAAAGGAGAGTCCTATCCGGACACGGGGGGGGGGGGGTATTCAATCTTGTATCTTCACGGAGAAGAACAACATGCTGTCTGCACCCCGAACCATGCTTCAATGACGATGTGTCCAGCGTGTTGATTGTCTTCGGGATTGCAAGGACGGTTCCTCCTCCAAATACTTCAAAGCAATTTGATCAAAAGAACTGTATTTGACTTTTCAGCGATGATGCAGTATCCGGCTTCTATATCTTCGGCTTCGTAAAGTGGGCTTCCCCTGGTACTTCGGAAAGCTTTGACTTCACATTAAATATAATACCCTTTGGCTTCTGCACCACCATCGCCTCGGCTTCCACGTGTCAGACGAATATGAAGGGTCCAAGTGTTTCTACAGATAACACCCTGATTACATAGGGAAGGCGTCTATTTAAGGAGGTTGGATCTTAGATGCCATTCCACACCAGGCGAAAATCTTTAGAGCTTGCCATAGGAAACCGCGCAAACATGGTCGGCGTTCCCAGTTCTTCTGCACGCCCCCACGGCCCTGAAAAAGGAGATTGGGAGAGCTGCTCAGTATCCCACGCCCAGCTGACCAAGCTGCAGAGGAAGGGGTATCTCCCTCCCGCGGATCTAGTCCCTGTTCGGGCGGGGTTCACTTCCATCAATGGCGAAGCCCTGACAGAAAAATTCCCCAATCCTACTGAAGAGGAGCGAGTGTGCTTCGTTTCCTTCCTATTAAGAGGTGTTGGGTTTCCAATCCACCGTTTCCTCCAAGGTCTCCTGAAGTATTATGGCCAAAAACTGCACAATCTTGCGCTGGGCTCCATTCTGCACATCGCGGGCTTCGTCGCTCTTTGCGAGCTGTTCCTAGGCTGCGAGGCCCATTTTGAGTTATGGAGGAAACTTTTTTGCCTCGTCCCTCACTCCCAAAAGGGATCCATATTCAAGGTGGGCGGTGCCGAAGTATGGCGTGTTGCCGGATAGGTATCTCCGAAGAAGGCATCCAAAGAGTGGCCCTTAGAATGGTTTTATATTGAAGACGTGGTTCTCCCAGACCCAATCCGTCGCGGCCTTCCCGAATTTTCCAACGCTCCATTAAAGAAGCGCACTAGCTGGCGCCCGCAAAGCCCCAAGGAGGAAGGCAGTGTGGACATTAAGAAGTTAATGAGCAAGATAAAAATACACGCCCAATCCGGACTATCTATAATTGAGGTAACGGCGATTTCAATAACGCGAGGCGTTCAGCCGCTCCAATCTAGAGAACTCCCCATGTGGCATTACAACAAAGAAGATGACGCATCATGCTGTGGACGCAAGGGTCCGGATAATTTTGCCACCTTGGCCGCCATGTTGCCTGACCTTCACAAAGGGGAGAAAGAAGACTTTACTCGTCCTAAATGCTGAGAAGGCATTTCCATGTACAACCCTGGTGACTGGGTGAGCCTTTCGATTAGTAGTCTTATTTAATTCTCTTCCTGAGTCATTCTTAGTTGATCTTAACCCAGCTATTTTTAACAGGAATGGAGAAAGATCGTCGTGGGGATCCATAGTACCGCTTCGCAGCCAGAGGACCATATTCGGGACCTGGATCCCGGATTTGAAGAGGATCCGGATATATGTATAGAGCTTAAGCAGGGGGTCTTTTATCAGGCGAGCTACGACGGCACAGAAGTAGCCATCATAGCCGATTATCCCAGCCTTCTCCCCTCCTCCCACGTAAGTGCCTAGGAGACATCCTTTCAATAAGAGATTTCCCGTTGCGCCTCACCCACCGCACTATCTCATGCTCCGAAGGGGCGGCACTCGTCCCGCCAAACCGTATCGAAGGTGTCCTCCAATAAGGCGACGCTCGCGCAGGGCGAGCCTTTGAAAAGAAAGGCAGGCGGTGAAATTGCCAAGCTCCCTCGTTCACCGAGGAGGTGTAATTTTCAACATGCACTCGGAAAATAGGCTGGATCGTGATGTGCTCCGTTGTGCTATATTTCAGGAAGAGCGCACATCGGACTATATCCGGAGGTCTTGCCGGCCATGCATCGGCCAGTCTGGCCCCGGACCCTGCCACAAGGACTAGGGTTGATACGGGTGTCGTGCCGGATCGTCGCCTCCACGAGGATTCGGATAGTGTATACATCACCAATTCTGAAGTGGAAAGCGCGATGGTCCATCAGCGATGGAAGGAGGCCATGCGTGATCCAAGTTTCACCGAAGAAGCGTTGAATGCCCTCAGCTCTGCAGATGCATATATCCGGGCTGCTCAGGATGGACTTGCCAGAGCTACACACCAACTTTCAAAGGATATGCGAGTAAAGGCTTTATGTAGATTCAATAATCATATGTCAGTGGCCCCCGAGACTTGAAGCAGTTGACGCAACTGATTTAAGGATCATTGTATAATCAGGTACTCACGGAGAAGAACAACATGCTGTCTCAGGAGCTTGAGAACTGTCGAACCCAGCTAACTGCTGACACCGCCGAACTGGAGAAGTCCAAGAAGGCATCGACTGGTAATGTCAATTACTGTCCGGAAAATACGATTCTGTGCCAACGATATTTTTGAAATAAGCACTTTTTTGTTTATGGCTGCAGAATCATCGGATCAGCTGGAATAGAGACTGAAGGCCGCGTAGGTAGATAAAGAACATGCCGAAAGGCAAGAAGCCGCTTTTCAGCATATACTGACACGGACCAGGGATGAGAAGAACAAGCTACAGGATGCCAACATCAAGCAGGCCGAGGAACTGAAGGACGTAAGAGCCCAGCTGTCAGACGCCCTTAAGGAGAACCGAAGACTGAAAGGCGGCATATTTAGTATGTCCCTGATTCTAACTTTCATGAGATTCCCTGTTGGAGAAAATTGTTGTTTTTGATGAGATTTTTTCCTGTAGGTTTGCTAACTGGGAGGCCCGAAGGAGAAGTGTCGGGATTGCAAGGCGACTTGCTGCAAGAGCTATCCAAAGTGCACGAGCGAGCTCGGAAGGCAATGAGGAATATGGCGAAAGCTTTATGGCCATCTGATTCTCCTCCTGGGCTGATGGGTGAGCTCGCGGAGCTATTTAAAGGAGCTCGTCTTCGCTTCGAGCTGTGGAAGGCATCGGCATGTCGAGAAGGTGCACGAGAGGCCTGGGCCATGGTGAAAACGTGATATACCGGACTTGATCTGAATCATATGGCCCGGGTCAGACCTCGGGGACCAGACGGACAAGAAAGATTAACCGCCAAATTTTCACAGCAGGACTGTAAACTAGACAGCCTGATAGATGGCGTAGATAAGGAGTAGGCGTGTGATTTTATGTCACAATACACTTTATCAGCAAATTTATCTCCGGCCAAATTGTAAAAGATTGTCAGAGTAGACTTTCCGCTTCAGCCACCAAAACCCAAGGGTGGAGTGTTTCCGAATACTGTACCGGTAGAAAACACCAAGTACATTTGGAAACCGAGCGATCCAGTCATAATGCTTGAACAAACAAGCTATATTCGGGGAGTTATGTTATATTACTTTTAAATGTAAGAAACATCTTCCAGGAAGAATAGTTCCGTTAAGAGTTCCTCTACCTAGGTCGGCATGCGTGTAGGCATGACTAGGCTGTGAAGCGAAAGAATCATAAGCGTCTGTGTATTTTTTGTTAGTTCATAGTGCTACGAAGGCAGTTCGTCGTTTGTCTGTCGACCAATTATTCCCTTAAGAAAGCTAGATTTCAGCTTCACCCATCTGAGGTACATGTCCGGATGACTCGATTGTAACAATCGCAAAGTTGCTCCCTTTATGCCTAGCCAAACAATCCGGAACCTAGGGCATAAGCACAGGAGCCAGGCAACCCAGCTTGGCAAAATCTTAGGTCATAGAGGTGCATATAATGGCGAAGACAAGACATATATGAGTAAGAAATACACATGTATATGGTGAGCCTTATGCTCGAGATAAAAGAGATTCTATTTGAAGGAAGCCCCCAGTTATATCGGGGTGAGTACATTTAAAGATGTATTCCCCATGAGTGTGCGGCTGACTTGAACACACACTAGAAATTGTAAAACAAACGAAAAGAAGAAAGGGAACAAAGAGGAAAAAGGTAACGAACAATGTGTCCGGACTTAGGCGTAGAATCTTTAGAGGCTGGCGGCGTTCCATGGGTTCAGCTCTAAGAGATTGTCCGATGCATTACCAACGCGATAGGCTCCTCTAGTGAGAACTTCATCTATAATGAAGGGACCCTCCCATTTGGGCTTGAGCTTGTCATTTTTATTCTCTGGTAGGTGTAGAACGAGTTCACCAACATTAGAAGTCTTGGCCCGCACATTTCTACTTTTGTATCATCGCGCTTGTTGTTAGTAGAATGCAGAACGAGCTTTGGCAACATCGCACTCCTCGGGCTCTGCACCATACACCATGAAGAACGGTGTGTATCCGATCGTGCAATTGGGTCTGGTCTGCAGCCCCCAGAGTACGGAGTCAAGCTCCTCCACCCAGTGTTTATCTGACTCCTTTAAGGATCGCACTAGTCTAGGTTTAATGCCGCTCATTATCAGGCCATTGACCCATTCAACTTGACCGTTTGTTTCAGGGTGATATACGGAGGCGTAATCGAGCTTGATGCCCAGATTAGCACACCAAGTTTTTACCTCACCGGCTGTGAAGTTGGAGCTGTTGCCGGTGATGATGCTGTGTGGGACATCATAACGGTGTACCACACCAGATATGAAATCTATCACTAGTCCGGCTTCAGCTGTTTTGATTGGCTTGGCCTCTATCCACTTAGTGAATTTATCTATCATGACCAGTAGGTATTTTTTTCTTATGGCTTCCCCCCTTAAGGGGTCCGACCATGTCAAGCCCCCAGACCGCAAAAGGCCAAGTAATGGGGATTGTCCGTAGGGCGGTAGGCGGCATATGGCTTTGATTGGCCAAAAGCTGGCATCCTACACAACGTTGAACGAGGTCTTGTGCATCTGCTCGGTCCGTAGGCCAGAAAAACCCAGTACGGAAGGCCTTACTTACAAGATTCCGAGCTGCGGCGTGATGGCCGCCAAGACCAGCATGGATTTCGGCCAAGAGCTGCCGCCCCTCTTCTTCGGAGACACATCTTTGAAGGACTCCGGTAGTACTTTTCTTGTATAGCTTTCCTTCATGAACCTTGTAGGCTTTCGAGCGTCAAACGATGCAACGAGCCTCATTCTGGTCCTTAGGAAGCTCCCATTTATTAAGGTAGGCCAGGAAGGGTCCGGTCCATGGAGCGATTAATGCCATGATTACATAGGCGGAAGGCGTCGGTTCTGTGCCCGGGCCCCCTATGATATCTGAATCGCATTCGGCGTCTGAGGGCGTGATCGGCGCCGGACTGTTGGTTCCACTCTCGTCCTGCCATACTAGGGATGGCTTGAAGAGCCTCTCAACAAAGGTGTTAGGTGGTATGGGGTCGCGCTTAGCGCCCATTCGAGCAAGGATGTCCGCTGCATGGTTACTGTCTCGGGCCACGTGATGGAACTCAAGCCCTTCGAACCAAGCTGATATTTTGAGCATGGCAGTACGGTAAACCGCCATCTTTGGATCGTTTGCGTCCAATTCGCCGTTTATTTGGGATATTGCGAGATTTGAATCCCCTCGCACCTCGAGGCGTTGTATGCCCATGGAAATAGCCATTCAAAGACCATGCAATTGTGCCTCATATTCGGTTAGATTGTTAGACTCTGTATAAATGATTTGCAATACGTAGCGGACTGTGTCCCCTATAGGGGATGTTCGGATGACACCGGCCCCCAATCTGGCTCACAGTTTAGAGCCGTCGAAGTACATCACGGAGTTGGAGTATGTGCCGCACTCTCTATGGAGCTCACCTTCTGTCCATTCGGCGACGAAGTCGGCTAACACCTGAGATTTAATAGCTTGGCATGGCTTGTATGTTATTTCAAATGGTAAGAGCTCGATAGCCCATTTTGCAATTATGTCACATCCCTAGCTAGTCACTGCTTGTCCTTGCATCAATCATCTTGCATCATGTTTAAATTTATGAAAGTTAAATTGGGGAAAGTGGAAAGCCTCAAAAATCATTTCTAAAAATGATCAACATTAAAAATTGCTTCAAATAAACCCAAGAAAATGTTCCTGTTCATTTATGAAAATATTGGCAATAGGTAAAATTCAAACCAATACTTTTGGAATCTCAGAAATACTTATATTGGGACTTTGAATTAAATCTGTAAATATTTGGATTGGATTTATATTTTCTATATATTAACTATAAGTCTAGAAATTCTGAAACTCCATGTGTGACTTTGGTTCTGTCCATTTGATCCACATGCAAATTTTCAGAAGCATTTAAATTGATTTGGTATTTAAATCAAATCAAAACAACTGCAAATAATAGAAAACAAAAAAAACAAAAGAAAGGAACTTACCTGGCAAAGCCCACCTGGCCGGGTACTGTAGCAGCCAGCTGGGCAAAGCCAGCCCAGCCTAGTAGGGGCTCCTCCCTGTCGTCTTCCACCTCCTGCCAGTAGGCAGGAGGGCGTGTGGCCGCCGTGCGCGCACATGCGCCCCGGCCACCTCCTGCTTGCCGCTCCCCCTCGTCGCCCTGGACCTCCCTCGCGACGCCACGCACCCCCTGGACCTCCCTCACTCTCTCCCGTGCTTCTCCCCCCTCCTCTGCTCTCTCCCGCGCCACACCCGAGCGCACCCGTCGCCGCCGTTCACTGCCACCACGGCCATCGACCACCCCTCGCGCTGCCGATGAGTCCAGAAGCTCCGCCGCATCGCCCTCGACCTCCTCGCTGAGCTACGCAACGCCGGATGCCCCCAGATGCCCTAAAGCCTCGCCAATTCCGCCGTTTCCGACCACGGTTGCCGGAGATCCCCGTCGTTGTTTCGCCGGACCCCGTGCCTCCCCTGCCTCGCCAGAAGCACCAGAAGAACCATGGTGAGCCGTTGTACCATTCTCCCCATGAACCGTCGCCTATATCGCTCTCTAACCGCATCAGCCACCGGACCCGAACGCTCCCCGCCGCCGGCCATGTCGCCGCCATGGTTACAACACTTGCACGTCGCACCAGAGCACATAGGCGTGCTCAGCTCTTCCTCGGGAAGCCGCAGAACCCACTGGTTCGTCTCAAAACGCACCGTAGCGCCTAACCTGCCAATGCCCGAGGTTCGGCCGCAGCCTCGCTCGCCGAAGTTGCCGCTACCGGCCACCCCAGCCGCATCCGCAGCCACCGCTGGATGCGCCACGTTGCGGCCGTTCCAACGATACCAGCTGCGCACCCTCCCGACACCGGAGTTGGCCGGACAGCGAACGCCGCCGTGCTCCGGTTATCGCCGGCATTAAACCGCCGACGTGGCCACTTAATTAGGGCCTAAACACCCCGGTAATCACCCCCTAGTGCCACTGCCATGTGGGTCCCGGTGCCAAAATTAATTAGTTTAATTTCTGTTTAGATTAGTGCTAACCCAGCGGGACCCACGCGTCAGAGTTGACTGTGCTGACGTGTCTGTTGACCAAACCCACCTGTCATTGACCCTAGGATGCACTGGGTCACAGACCAGTGGACCCCACTAGTCAGGTTTGACCTGGACCAGCCCTGTTGACTTGCTGACATCACCCTGACGTCAGGCTGACCCAGTAATTACTTTCTGGAATTTTCAAATAAATCAAAAATGATTTATTATTTTTAGAAAATACCCAAAACTTCTAAAAATCATAGAAAATCAACCGTAGGTCAGAATGAAATAATTTATATATGAAAAATGATCAGAAAAATCCAGAGAATCTGTTTATGGCACTTTCATGCATGTTAGAGCAACTTATATCCTCTGTTTAGGACAATTCAATTAAATGGCATTTAAGAAAGCACATATGGAGTTTGAATTTGAACCTAGTGTTCAAACCAACTGCATTTAACTTGTTGCTGGTTACATTAGGCCAATCAATAGCATATTTCCATGTCACATTCATGCA
The DNA here is from genome assembly GCF_003073215.2 of Triticum urartu. NCBI lineage: Eukaryota > Viridiplantae > Streptophyta > Magnoliopsida > Poales > Poaceae > Triticum > Triticum urartu. The sequence continues at coordinate 267,970,622 of NC_053024.1, read as the reverse complement.
TCATATTGTTGCATTGCATTGATTGTGTCCTTCTCTATTTGCCAGTAACCGTCCCCTCTGAGTCGACGATGTTTCCGACGACGTGATCGATGACACCGATGAAGAACTATATTATCTTCAGAAGTGTCAGGCAAGCAAAACCCCCCTTGTTTATTCCGATACAATTCCACTCTCTCGCTCATGCTCCCTTTTACTGCATTAGTACAACAACGATTCAACTGTTACATGCTGCGGTAGTTGAACCCCCTTTCCTATGCATGACCTGTCATTGCCACAATAAGTAGATGAAACCCACTAGCATGAGTAGGAGTTGTTTGAGCCCTGATGTGCCTACTCATTCATGCTTGTTTGTCATGCCTGCTACTGCTTAGAGTTGAGTCGGGTCTGATTCATCGGGGATGAATTGGAAAGTTGTGAACATGTCCTACTGTGTGTGAGCTAAGTGTGTTGAACACGATTTGGTAAAGGTATCAATGAGATGCCATGTAGGAGTACATGGTGGGTTGTTTCATTGGAACCGTCCTTAAGCACCGAGATCTGTATGCGTGATTTAAGAACCAGCTACTACCATGCATTGGGCCCAAAACCAATGGACCCTCTTGGCTTCTTAACCACCCTAGTTCTCTGTCCAGGAGTTGCAACTAGTTTCTGGTGTTTATAGGATATGTGTTGGCAGCCGTACGTAGCGCTGACCCTAGGGGTGGGCTATGATGCGGTAGATACACCATGGCCGGGCATGCTGGGCGCCCTGTTTGGTGTCTCAGAACCCTGTACACATCGTCCGGGGCCGTATGTGGAAACCTCGGCCGGACTCCCTGCGGATGGAACCTGGATAGGCGATAAACCTGGACTAGAGACTTGACTGTTTAGGTAGGCCGTGGCCGACACCCTCATTGGGCTTCCGCTTGAAAGTTGCCAAGTACATGTCGTGTAAACGGCGGTAACTGGTGAGAGCGTGTGTGAAGAAGTACATCCCTACAGGGTTAACATCATCTATTCAAATAGCCGTGTCCGCGGTAAAGGACTGCTTGGTTGCCTATACAGTTCATAGACAAGTGAGAGTGGATACCCTAAAACTCGCAAGATAAGCATGAGTGCTATGGATGGCCTTCTCGTAGGGAGACGGGAGCGGATCCATAGTGGTGTATTGATATGGTGAATATGTGGACTCGTGTGCGCCACCTCAAAAGAGTTACTTGCAGTCGTAGTTTAAGATAGCCACCGAGTCAAAGCTGGCTTGCTGCAGTTAAACTCCACCACCCCCCTTTGTTGATACCGATGCATATGTAGTTAGTTCTGATGTAAGTCTTGCTGGGTACATTTGTACTCACGTTTGCCTATTTTATGTTTTGCAGAGAGACCTTAGTCTCGCTAGTAGTTCCGTGTGGACTTCGATGTTTAGCTTGATACCTCAGCTACGATCTTGTGCCCTCGGCAGGATCTGGTAGATAGTCAGCCTTCTCAGCTTTTTTCATTTGTAGATGTCTGTACCCAGACATGTTAAGCTTCCGCATGTGCTTTGAATTGTATGCTCTGAATGATGGCTCATGAGACCCATGTTTGTAATATCTCGCTCCTCGGTGCCTAATGAATAAATACTTTGAGTCGTAGAGTCTTGTTGTGATGCCATGTTGTATTTACACATATCGAGCATATTGTGTGTATGATTGAAATACTTGGCATGTGTGGGATCCGACAACCTAGTTGTTTATCCTTGGTAGCCTCTCTTATGGGTAAATGTAGTGTTGTGCTTCCATGAGCCATAGTAGTCTACTACAGCCCGGTTCACCGGAATCCTGCTAGCCCAGCACTACTCCTCCGGAACACTTGACTGGCCGGCATGTGATTCACTTCGTTCCTGTGTCTGTCCCTTCGGGGAAATGTCACGCGGTGATATCCGGAGTCCTCCCTAGCCTGCTACAGCCCGGGTTCCCGGAGTCCTGTTAGCGCAGTGCTACAGCCCGGATTCGCACGCTGCTGACCGACATGCTCGATGTTGATTCATGTATGCCTATCCCCGTAAGTTAGTGCCACTTTGGGTTCACCACTAGTCATGTTGGCCCGGGTTCTCTGTCATATGCATGCTAGCGACACTATCATATACGTGAGCTGAAAGGCGCAAACGGTCCCGGGCCATGGTAAGGCGACACCCGTGGGAATACCATGCGTCAGGCCGCAAAGTGATATGAGGTGTTACAGGCTAGATCGGTGTGACATAGAATCAGGGTCCTAACAGCTTTGGTATCAGAGCCTGACTGCCTGTAGGATTACCAAGGAAAACTGGTCAAAGTTGAGTCTAGAAATGCTTTAGTTATATAAGGGAATTAATTGTGGAAGGGAACGTAAGGCTCTTTTTACTCCTTTACCTTATGCCCTTCTGATCTGAGTCAACCTCTTCTTTTCTACGGGGTTAAGAAACTAGGACTTCTCAGATATCTATCAGGATGACGTGTTACTAATCCATAGACTTATAGGATTGATGGATTCATGTCTCAGTTCAGTTTCCAGTACTTCCGTGTGTTCATAGTTGGACTCGGAACCTTGATATTGTGATGTCGAGTGGTTATGCCACAATTTTTGCAAGATGTCTAAAATCCTTTTAGGCATTTACAGCCGTTATGTTGTCCGAGTCATCCTAGGTTTCTAAACAATCTAATGCATTTGCAAATTCCTTCTTTCCGTTTTCAATATTCCTTTGGTCAGAATAAGCACACTAACCGGTGCATTAAGGTACTCTATTGCCTCGCTTTATAGGTTGGAGCTATTATTATGACCCTAGGTGTTTTAGGGAATCACCTAGTGATCTAGCCATGTTTTGTATCCCCAGTGTGTGATTCTGGCCATTATTCTCGAAAGCATCCCGTGATGCCATGTAGTAGTAGGTATTCTATTCATGGGTTCTTGAACCCAAGATTCACCCTACTTACCTCATGTTGATAGTGTTGCTAGTTCCTTTAGGATATTAGTAACCTTTGCGATAGTCCTCGGGGTTCGTGGTACATCCTTCTTCCAATTACCATGAACCATTCTTGGCAGGAGTTCTTTTAAACCAAAAGGTCACGACCAGAGTGCTCTTGATAAGTTCTCCATTCTATATTGTGAATCTGCCAGTTCTACCCCTTTCCGCATGGGTTATCCAGAAGAAATGTTGAGCTTTGCTCGACATACTAATCTTTGCATCCACAACTCAGAAAAACATATGTTCCTTTGGGTTGTCCCTCTTTAGTGGTATCCTGATCCCCGTCTATCAATTTGTAGTCAGGAGTAGTCGTGCACTCGTGTTATCGATGCATATTACTCTTGTGGTTCGTCAAGCCATTCTATTCCAGAATGATTAGGAGAAACAAACTCCAGTACCTCATCCACATCTAGAATTGGGTCAAAGCAGTTGTATTCCGTAGATCAAATGCCAATCCAGCTTTTGATTCTGTTCTACCCTAAAGTATTGCCCTCTTGATGTCAGGAATGTCATGATAATTGCACCAACTCTTATGAATTCTTGATGCAGTGATACTTCTCGCCATCATCATTCTCTCCTCGGTTCAGTGTTGTTGCAACCGGAATACCAGGAATTGAACCGTGATGTGTGAAATCAATACTCCTAGCAACTAGTTGCTTGGTAGTAAATGTACAATATTCTCATTCTTAGCTGTTGGTTATTGACTCATCATTCTAAGATATATTGTGCTACCTAGTCCTTATTTCTGGTGCACTCTTCGATCAATGAGTTAGGATTATTCAATCCCTTGCTTATTTATTCATATCGTCTTTCTCTTAAAAGCAAGATTGTTCTCGAGCTTAGTAACATATCGGTGGTTCGTGATGTTCCGAATATCTTCTTAGAAGTATTACCAGGTTTTCACCTGACCGCTATGTTGAGTTTGTGATCATGTTGGTTTTCCTCCAAACCACCCATTCTCCAAGAATCTGTGTTGGATACCCCTGAGCTAGTTGGTTAAGCTAAACAATAACTTGGAGAGTTGGAAGATAAAAGCTTGTCTGACTTAGTTCATGTTAAGGGATATCTTTTGTGTGTGTGTGTGTGTGTTGAAGAAAGATGACATCTTCATCGATTGATCCTCGTGATCAACTGTCGGTGCTGTTGTCTTAACAAATCTTTAATTTGAGTATGGGCTAGCGTCAAATCAAATCAGAACCAACGATATTCGTAATGTTTCTTACTCGTGGTTGTTCCTCGAGCATACACCATTATATCTTTTGGGTGTGAATAATGCTAACACCTTGTTCACATGATTGTGGAGTTCCATTTATATGGAAACCTGGATGAATTGTTGTTGAGCCCATCGACAACATCTTTGTCGCCTCCATGATTTGGTTGAACATTACACTAGTGTTGGAAACTTTATAAGCATTATCTTCGTGTTCCGTTCATGAAGCATATGTTCGGATGAAAGGAGTGACTTCCTCTAATTCATGTGCATTCACCGCCGTGAATTCGAGAAAGTTTGTTTTACCACCTCTGGAATCATCCCAAGTCAGTCATGCACGTGCGAAGTATTCTATGGTCTGATAGACTGATCATCTTCATTCCACACGTATCCCTAGCACACCAAGCCACTGATTGACTTGTTCAAGAAGAAGGAGTTCCTTCATAAGAGCTAGTCATGACTTATGTTAGGACTTCGTTATCCTCAATGATGGTTCCAAACCTGAACTCGGTAGTGTTTATTATAAGACTACTATGTGGCCATGCTTGTTTAGGACAGCATGTTCACATGTGTTTAGCAGGACCAGCTCATGTTTTGAAGCTTGCTATCGTAGTTCATTTTCCAAGAATCTCGCAACATCATCACGTCGATTTTGTTGCAAACTTTCACTTTTCTTTCTAGATTCGATGAGTCTGGAATATCCTGACACCAACCAGATCTGAATCTCAGGCAGATATGATGGTTGGAACGTGTTCCAAGAATTATAATATTGGTCTCTCGGTAACCCGGTAACGTGGATGTCGTGGCCAACACACCTAGCCGGAAGGCCTATTATTGTAGTGTATTGTTTGAAGAAGATGGCCACCTCCCCATAAGGATCTCGTAGAATTTATTCCAATAGTAGTTCCTTATGGATTTTTGTGTTTCCGAAGTCCGACCTTTTACTTGATGTCCTAGATACCAAACCATATCAATAAATGGGTTATGCTAGCACATCAAGGAGAACATTAGAAGCGGAGTGCTAAATGTCTCTCGGTCGATCATCCAGATTTTGATCCCTTGGCCTCGCTAAGGTGAAATCTGAGAAAGTGTTATCTTTCTTTGCATCTGCATCTTCCACCATTATTCATCATGGTAGCATGTTGTGTTGCCAGGATCCTTGACACGGATATTGGTAAAACCTTGATGAATACGGAAATGCTCAAGTTCTTGAGAGCACGCGCAAGCACTAGGATTTATCGTCGGCATTAATTGGGATCCGTTCTCAGTTTCTTCGATTATGCCATAACCTTTCAAACAGTGGAATCTCTCTCTACTGTTGGGTTTCTCCCCAGTTACTGTAATCATTCCCAGCATTTGCATTTTGTTCCCAGCTTGCACCGCCATTGTGTCATCCTACTACGGACTACCCTTCTCAGTAATTACTGATCAGGATCATCTTCAAAGTGGTCCTACCATGGGTTCCATCCATTTCCGATGATAAGCAAAAAATCATCCATTGGGTTGTCTTCAACAAGGTAGTCCACATCATCCATCCTAGTTTGAGTATGCCATTCTTCCGAACTCCCTCAAACGATCGATGGTGATTTTCCTTAGGCTGGTATAAAGAGTTTCAATGATCTAGATATCAAAAGTAATTACTTTTGCCACTTAAGGGAATAATCCTAGGAGTCAGCTCCTCTAAGGTGCCCCGTTATGAAATCATGGTAATTGTTTCCTCACTACCTTGAAACCCTCATCAAATTGTTTCTTCCGTCCCTCCTGATGCATGTTTTGCCTCTCAGCTCCAGAGATGTTTCTATGTCTCACTCCATGAGTTGATCTTGAGTTGCTCGATCTTTGTGAAGATTGATTTCGGTAGAGCTTCTTTCTGTCACCATCATGCTGGACTAAGATCTCGAAGGCAAGGACATCAAGATCAATATGATGCAATGTATCAACAGCTACCAGAAGGGCAAATCGATCTTGAGGATTTTGATAGTTTTGTGACCACCTTTTTCCTTACCTCCCGTCTTGAATCTCGGGACGAGATTCTTGTTTAGTGGGGGTGAGTTGTCACATCCCTAGCTAGTCACTGCTTGTCCTTGCATCATGTTTAAATTTATGAAAGTTGAATTGGGGAAAGTGGAAAGCCTCAGAAATCATTTCTAAAAATGATCAACATTAAAAATTGCTTCAAATAAACCCAAGAAAATGTTCCTGCTCATTTCCGAAAATATTGGCAATAGGTAAAATTCAATCCAATATTTTTGGAATCTAAGAAATACTTATTTTGGGACTTTGAATTAAATCAGTAAATATTTGGATTGGATTTATATTTACTATATATTAACTATAAGTCCAGAAATTCTGAAACTCCATGTGTGACTTTGGTTCTGTCCATTTGATCCACATGCAAATTTTCAGAAGCTTATAAATTGATTTGGTATTTAAATCAAATCAAAGCAGACTGCAAATAATAGAAAAAAAGAAAAGAAAGGAACTTACCTAGCAAAGCCCACCTGGCCGGGTACTGTAGCACCCAGCTGGGCAAAGCCAGCCCAGCCCACCAGGGGCTCCTCCTTGTCGTCTCCCACCTCCTGCCAGTAGGCAGGAGGGTGTGTGGCCGCCGTGCGCGCACACGCGCCCTGGCCACCTCCTGCTTGCCGCCCCCCTCGTCGCGCTGGACCTTCCTCACGACGCCACGCACCCCCTGGACCTCCCTCACTATCTCTCGTGCTTCTCCCCCTCCTCTGCTCTCTCCCGCGCCACACCCGAGCGTGCCCATCGCCGCCATTCGCTGCCACCACGGCCACCGACCACCCCTCGCCCTGCCGATGAGTCCAGAAGCTCCGCCGCGTCGCCCTCGACCTCCTCGCTGAGCTACGCAACGCCGGATGCCCCCGTATGCCCTGAAGCCTCGCCAATGCCGCCGTTTACGACCACGGTTGCCGGAGATCCCCGTCGTCGTTTCGCCGGACCCCATGCCTCCCCTGCCTTGCCAGAAGCACTAGAAGAACCGCGGTGAGCCGTTGTACCGTTCTCCCCATGAATCGTCGCCTATTTCGCTCTCTAACCGCATTATCCACCGGAGCCGAACACTCCCCGCCGCCGGCCATGTCGCCGCCGCGGTTACAACACTCGCACGTTGCACTAGAGAACATAGGCGTGCTCAGCTCTTACTCGGGAAGCCGCAGAACCCACCGGTTCATCTCGAAACGCAGCGTAGCGCCTAACCCGCCGATGCCCGAGCTCTGGCCGCCGCCTCGCTCACCGTCGTTGCCGCTACCGGCCACCCCAGCCGCATCCGCAGCCACCGCTGGACGCACCGCGTTGTGGCCATTCCAACGAGACCAGCCGCGCGCCCTCCCGACGCCGGAGTTGGCAGGACGGCGAACGCCGCCGTGCTCCGATTATCGCCGGCACTAAACCGCCGACGTGGCCACTTAATTAGGGCCTAAACACCCCGGTAATCACCTCCTAGTGCCACTGCCATGTGGGCCCCGGTGCCAAAATTAATTAGTTTAATTTCTGTTTAGATTAGTGCTAACCCAGCAGGACCCACACGTCGGAGTTGACTGTGCTGACGTGTCTGTTGACCGAACACCCTATCATTGACCCTAGGATGCACTAGTCAGGTTTGACCCGGACCAGCCCTATTGACTTGCTGACATCACCCTGACGTTAGACTGACGCAGTAATTACTTTCTGGAATTTTGAAATAAATCAAAGATGATTTATTATTTTTCAGAAAATACCCAAAACTTCTAAAAATCATAGAAAATCAACCGTAGCTCAGAATGAAATAATTTCTATATGAAAAATGATCAGAAAAATCCAAAGAATCTGTTTATGGCATTTTCATGCATGCTAGAGCAACTTATATCCTCTGTTTAGGAAAATTCAATTAAATTGCATTTAAGAAAGCACATATGGAGTTTGAATTTGAACCTAGTGTTCAAACCAACTCCATTTAACTTGTTGCTAGTTACATTAGGCCAATCAACAGCATATTGCCATGTCACATTCATGCATCATATTGTTGCATTGCATTGATTGTGTCCTTCTCTATTTGCCGGTAACCATCCCCTCTGAGTCGACGATGTTTCCGACGACGTGATCGATGACACCGATGAAGAACTATATTATCTTCAGAAGTGTCAGGCAAGCAAAACCCCCCTTGTTCATTCTGATACAATCCCACTCTCTCGCTCCTGCACCCTTTTACTGCATTAGTACAACAACGATTCAACTGTTACATGCTGCGGTAGTTGAACCCCCTTTCCTCTGCATGACCTGTCATTCCCACAGTAAATAGATGAAACCCACTAGCATGAGTAGGAGTTGTTTGAGCCCTGATGTGCCTACTCATTCATGCTTTTTTGTCATGCCTACTACTGCTTAGAGTTGAGTCGGGTCTGATTCATCGGGGATGAATTCGAAAGTTGTGAACATGTCCTACTGTGTGTGTGCTAAGTGTGTTGAACATGATTTGGTAAAGGTATCGATGAGAGGCCATGTAGGAGTACATGGTGGGTTGTTTCATTGGAACCGTCCTTAAGCACCGAGATCTGTATGTGTGATTTAAGAACCAGCTACTACCACGCATTGGGCCCGAAACCAATGGACCCTCCCGGCTTCTTAACCACCCTAGTTCTCTGTCCAAGAGTTGCAACTAGTTTCTGGTGTTTATAGGATATGTGTTGGCGGCCGTGCGTAGTGCTGACCCTAGGGGTGGGCTATGATGCGGTAGATACACCGTGGCCGGGCATGCCGGGCACAAAGTTTGGTGTCTCGGAACCCTGTACACATCGTCCGGGGCTGTATGTGGAAACCTCGGCCGGACTCCCTGCGGATGGAACCTGGATAGGTGATAAACCTAGACTAGAGACTTGAGTGTTTAGGTAGGCCGTGGCCGACACCCTCATTGGGCTTCCGCTTGAAGGTTGCCGAGTACATGTCGTGTAAACGGCGGTAAGTGGTGAGAGCGTGTGTGAAGAAGTATATCCCTGCAGGGTTAACATCATCTATTCGAATAGCCGTGTCCGTGGTAAAGGACTACTTGGTTGCCTATACAGTTCATAGACAAGTGAGAGTGGATACCCGAAAACTTGCAAGATAAGCGTGAGTGCTATGGATGGCCTTCTCGTAGGGAGACGGGAGCGGATCCATAGTGGTGTATTGATATGGTGAATATCTGGACTCGTGTATGCCACCTCAAAAGAGTTACATGCAATCGTAGTTTAAGATAGCCACCGAGTCAAAGCTGGCTTTCTGCAGTTAAACTCCACCACCCCCCTTTGTTGATACCGATGCATATGTAGTTAGTTCTAATGTAAGTCTTGCTGGGTACATTTGTACTCACGTTTGCCTATTTTATGTTTTGTAGAGAGACCTCAGTCTCGCTAGTAGTTCCGTGTGGACTTTGATGGTTAGCTTGATACCTAAGCTACGATCTTGTGCCCTCGGCAGGATCTGGTAGATAGTCAGCCTTCTCAGCCTTTTTCATTTGTAGATGTCTGTACCCAGACATGTTAAGCTTCCGCATGTGCTTTGATTTGTATGCTCTGAATGATGGGTTAGGATACCCATGTTTGTAATATCTCGCTGCTCGGAGCCTAATGAATAAATACTTTGAGTCGTAGAGTCTTGTTGTGATGCCATGTTGTATTTACACATATCGAGCATATTGTGTGTATGATTGAAATGCTTGGTATGTGTGGGATCCGACAACCTAGTTGTTTATCCTTGGTAGCCTCTCTTATGGGGAAATGTAGTCTTGTGCTTCCATAAGCCATAGTAGTCTGCTACAGCCCGGTTCACCGGAGTGCTGCTAGCCCAGCACTACTGCTCCGGAACACTTGACTGGCCGGCATGTGATTCACTTTGTTCCTGTGTCTGTCCCTTCAGGGAAATGTCACGCGGTGACATCCGGAGTCCTCCCTAGCCTGCTACAGCTCGGGTTCCCGGAGTCCTGTTAGCCTAGTGCTAGAGCCTGGATTCGCACGTTGCTGACCGACATGCTCGATGTTGATTCATGTATGCCTGTCCCTGTAAGTTAGTGCCACTTTGGGTTCACGACTATTCATGTCAGCCCGGGTTCTCTATCATATGGATTCTAGAGACACTATCATATACGTGAGACAAAAGGCGCAAATGGTCCCGGGCCATTGTAAGGCGACACCCATGGGAATACCGTGCGTGAGGCCGCAAAGTGATTTGAGGTGTTACAGGCTAGATCGGTGTGACTTAGAATCGGGGTCCTGATAGCTATGGTATCAGAGCCTAACTGCCTGTAGGATTACCAAGCCAAACTGGTCGAAGTTGAGTCTAGAAATGCATTAGTTATATAAGGGAATTGATTGTGGAAGGGAACGTAAGGCTCTTTTTACTCCTTTACCTTATGCCCTTCTGATCTGAGTCAACCTGTTCTTTTCTACGGGGTTAAGAAACTAGGACTTCTCATCTATCTATCTGGATGACGTGTTACTAATCCATAGACTTATAGGATTGATGGATTCATGTCTCAGTTCAGTTTCCAGTACTTCCGTGTGTTCATAGTTGGTCTCGGAACCATGATATTGTGATGTTGAGTGGTTATGCCACAATTTTTGCAGGATGTCTCAAATCCTTTTGAGCATTTACAGCCGTTATGCTGTCCGAGTCATCCTAGGTTTCTAAACAATCTGATGCATTTGTAAATTCCTTCTTTCCGTTTTCGATGTTCCTTTCGTCAGAATAAGCACACTAACCGGTGCATTGAGGTACTCTATTGCCTCGGTTTATAGGTTGGAGCTATTATTATGACCCTAGGTGTTTTAGGGAGTCACCTAGTGATCTTGCCATGTTTTGTATCCCCAGTGTGTGATTCTGGCCATTATTCTCAAAAGCATCCTGTGATGCCATGTAGTAGTAGGTATTCTATTCATGGGTTCTTGAACCCGAGATTCACCCTACTTAACTCATGTTGATAGTGTTGCTAGTTCCTTTAGGATATTAGTAACCTTTGCGATAGTCCTCGAGGTTCGTGGTACATCCTTCTTCCAATTAACATGAACCATTCTTGGCAGGAGTTCTTTTAAACCAAAAGGTCACCACCAGAGTGCTCTTGATGAGTTCTCCATTCTATATTGTGAATCTGCCAGTTCTACCCCTTTCCGCATGGGTTATCTGGAAGAAATGTTGAGCTTCGCTCAACATAGTAATCTTTGCATCCACAACTCAGAAAAACATATGTTCCTTTGGGTTGTCCCTCTTTAGTTGTTTCCTGATCCCCGTCTATCAATTTGTAGTCAGGAGTAGTTGTGCACTCGTGTTATCGATGCCTATTACTCTTGTGGTTCGTCAAGCCATTCTATTCCAGAATGACTAGGAGAAACAAACTCCAGTACCTCATCCACATCTAGAATTGGGTCAAAGCAGTTGTATTCCGCAGATCAAATGCCAATCCAGCTTTTGATTCTGTTCTACCCTGAAGTATTGCCCTCTTGGTGTCAGGAATGTCATGATAATTGCACCAACTCTTATGAATTCTTGATGCAGTGATACTTCTCGCCATCATCATTCTCTCCTTGGTTCCATGTTGTTGCAACCGGAATACCAGGAAGTGAACCGTGATGTGTGAAATCAATACTCCTAGCAACTAGTTGCTTGGTAGTAAATGTACAATATTCTCATTCTTAGCGTGTTGGTTATTGGCTCATCATTCTAAGATATATTGTGCTATGCAGTCCTTATTTCCAGTGCACTCTTCGATCAATGAGTTAGGATTATTCAATCCCTTGCTTATTTATTCATACCGTCTTGCTCTGAAAAGCAAGATTGTTCTCGAGCTTAGTAACATATCAGTGGTTCGTGATGTTCCGAATATCTTCTCGGTAGTATTACCAGGTTGTCACCTGACCGCTATGTTGAGTTTGTGATCATGTTGGTTTTCCTCCAAACCACCCATTCTCCAAGAATCTGTGTTGGATACCCCTGAGCTAGTTGGTTAAGATAAACAATAACTTGGAGAGTTGGAAGATAAAAGCTTGTCCGACTTAGTTCATGTTAAGGGATATCTTTCGTGCGTGTGTGTGTTGAAGAAAGATGACATCTTCATCGATTGATCCTCGTGATCAACTGTCGGTGCTATTGTCTTAACCAATCTTTAGTTTGAGTATGGGCTAGCGTCAAATCAAATCAGAACCAACGATATTCGTAATGTTGTCTTACTCGTGGTTGTTCCTCGAGCATACACCATTATATCTTTTGGGTCTGACTAATGCTAACACCTTGTGCACATGATTGTGGAGTTCCATTTATATGGAAACCTGGATGAATTGTTGTTTAGCCCATCGACAACATCTTTGTCTCCATGATTTGGTTGAACATTACACTAGTGTTGGAAACTTTATAAGCATTATCTTCGTGTTCCGTTCATGAAGCATATGTTCGGATGAAAGGAGTGACTTCCTCTTCATGTGCATTCGATGCAAGTTGCCCTCGTGAATTCGAGAAAGTTTGTTTTACCTTCTCTGGAATCATCCCAAGTCAGTCATGCATGTGCGAAGTATTCTATGGTCTGATAGACTGATCATATTCATTCCACATGTATCCCTAGCACACCAAGCCACTGATTGATTTGTTCAAGAAGAAGGAGTTCCTTCATAAGAGCTAGTCATGACTTATGTTAGGACTTCGTTATCCTCGATGATGTTTCCCAACCTAAACTCGGTAGTGTTTTATTATAAGACTACTATGTGGCCATGCTTGTCTAGGACAGCATGTTCACATGTGTTTAGCAGGACCAGCTCATGTGTTGAACCTTGCTATTGTAGTTCATTTTTCGAGAATCTCGCAACGCCATATCGTCGATTTGTTTTCCAAACTTTCACTTTTCTTTCTAGATTCAATGACTCTGGAATATCCTGACACCAACTAGATCTGAATCTCAGGTAGATATGATGGTTGGAACGTGTTCCAAGAATTATAACATTGGTCTCTCGGTAACGTGGATGTCGTGGCCAACACACCTAGCCGGAGGGCCTATTATTGTAGTGTCTTGTTTGAAGAAGTTGGCCACCTCCCCATAAGGATCTCATAGAATTTATTCCAATAGTAGTTCCTTATGGATTTTTGTGTTTCTGAAGTCCGACCTTTTACTTGATGTCCTAGATACCAAACCATATCAATAAATGGGTTATGCTAGCACATCAAGGAGAACATTAGAAGCGGAGTGCTAAATGTCTCTCAGTCAATCATCTAGATTTTGATCCCTTGGCCTCGCTAAGGTGAAATCTGAGAAAGTGTTATCTTTCTTTGCATCTGCATCTTCCACCATTATTCATCTTGGTAGCATGTTGTGTTGCCAGGATCCTTGACATGGATATTGGTAACACCTTGATGAATACGGAAATGCTCAAGTTCTTGAGAGCACGCGCAAGCACTAGGATTTATCGTCGGCATTAATTGGGATCCATTCTCAGTTTCTTTGATTATGCCATAACCTTTCAAACAGTGGAATCTCTATGTACTGTTGGGTTTCTTCCCAGTTACTATAATCATTCCCAGCATTTGCATTTTGTTCCCAGCTTGCACCGCCATTGTGTCATCCTACTACGGACTACCCTTCTCAGTAATTACTGATCAGGATCATCTTCAAAGTGGTCCTACCACGGGTTCCATCCATTTCCGATGATAAGAAAAAAATCATCCATTGGGTTGTCTTCAACAAGGTAGTCCACATCATCCATCCTAGTTTGAGTATGCCATTCTTCCGAACTCCCTCAAACGATCGATGGTGATTTTCCATAGGCTGGTATAAAGAGTTTCAATGATCTAGATATCAAAAGTAATCCCTTTTGCCACTTAAGGGAATAATCCTATGAGTCACCTCCTATAAGGTGCCACGTTATGGGATCATGGTAATTGTTTCCTCGCTACCTGGAAACCCTCATCAAATTGTTTCTTCCGTCCCTCCTGATGCATGTTTTGCCTCTCAGCTCCAGAGATGTTTCTACGTCTCACTCCATGAGTTGATCTTGAGTTGCTCGATCTTTGAGAAGATCGATTTCTGTAGAGCTTCTTTCTGTCACCATCGTGCTGGAGTAAGATCTCAAAGGCATGGACATCAAGATCAATATGATGCAATGTATCAACAGCACCCAGAAGGGCAAATCGATCTTGAGGATTGTGATAGTTTTGTGACCACCTTTTTCCTTACCTCGCGTCTTGAATCTCGGGACGAGTTTCTTGTTTAGTGGGGCTGAGTTGTCACATCCCTAGCTAGTCACTGCTTGTCCTTGCATCAATCATCTTGCATCATGTTTAAATTTATGAAAGTTGAATTGGGGAAAATGGAAATCCTCAGAAATCATTTCTAAAAATGAACAACATTAAAAATTGCTTCAAATAAACCCAAGAAAATGTTCCTGCTCAATTCTTAAAATATTGGCAATAGGTAAAATTCAAACCAATATTTTTGGAATCTGAGAAATACTTATTTTGGGACTTTGAATTAAATCAGTAAATATTTGGATTGGATTTATAGTTACTATATATTAACTATAAGTCCAAAAATTCTGAAACTCCATGTGTGACTTTGTTCTGTCCATTTGATCCACATGCAAATTTTCAGAAGCTTTTAAATTGATTTGGTATTTAAATCAAATCTAAACAAACTGCAAATAATAGAAAACAAAAAAAGAAAAGAAAGGAACTTACCTGGCAAAGCCCACCTGGCCGGTACTGTAGCAGCCAGCTGGGCAAAGCCATCCCAGCCCACCAGGGGCTCCTCCTTGTCGTCTTCCACCTCCTGCCAGTAGGCAGGAGGGCGTGTGGCCGCCGTGCGCGCACACGCGCCCCGACCACCTCCTGCTTGCCGCTCCCCCTCGTCGCCCTGGACCTCCCTCGCGACGCAACGCACCCCCTGGACCTCCCTCACTCTCTCCCGTGCTTCTCCCCCCTCCTTTGCTCTCTCCCGCGCCACACCCGAGCGCGCCCGTCACCGCCGTTCGCTGCCACCACGGCCATCGACCACCACTCGCTCTGCTGATGAGTCCAGAAGCTCCGCCGCGTCGCCCTCGACCTCATCGCTGAGCTACGCAATGCCGAATGCCATAAAGCCTCGCCAATGCTGCCGTTTCCGACCACGGTTGCCGGAGATCCCCGTCGTCGTTTCGCCGGACCCCATGCCTCCCCTGCCTCGCCAGAAGCACCAGAAGAACTGCGGTGAGCCGTTGTACCGTTCTCCCCATGAACCGTCGCCTATTTCGCTCTCTAACCGCATCAGCCACCGGAGCCGAACGCTCCCCGCCGCCGGCCATGTCACTGCCACGGTTACAACACTCGCACGTCGCACAAGAGCACATCGGCGTGCTCAGCTCTTCCTCGGGAAGCCGCAGAACCCACCGGTTCATCTCGAAACGCAGCATAGCGCCTAACCCGCCGATGCCCGAGCTCCGACCGCCGCCTCGCTCGCTGCGGTTGCCGCTACCGGCCACCCCAGCCGCATCCGCAGCCACCGCTGGACACGCCACGTTGCGGCCGTTCCAATGAGACCAGCCGCGCGCCCTCCTGACGCCGGAGTTGGCCAGACGGCGAACGCCGCCGTGCTCCGGTTATCGCCAGCACTAAACCGCCGACGTGGCCACTTAATTAGGGCCTAAACACCCCGGTAATTACCCCCTAGTGCCACTGCCATATGGGCCCCGGTGCCAAAATTAATTAGTTTAATTTCTATTTAGATTAGTGCTAACCCAGCAGGACCCACGCGTCGGAGTTGACTGTGCTGACGTGTCTCTTGACCGAACCCACATGTCATTGACCCTACGATGCACTGGGTCACTGACCAGTGGACCCCACTGGTCAGGTTTGATCCGGACCAGCCCTGTTGACTTGCTGACATCACCCTGACGTCAGGCTGACATAGTAATTACTTTCTGGAATTTTGAAATAAATCAGAAATGATTATTATTTTCAGAAAATACCCAAAACTTCTAAAAATCATAGAAAATCAACCATAGCTCAGAATGAAATAATTTATATATGAAAAATGATTAGAAAAATCCAAAGAATCTTTTTATCGCATTTTCATGCATGTTAGAGCAACTTATATCCTCTGTTTAGGAAAATTCAATTAAATGGCATTTAAGAAAGCACATATGGAGTTTGAATTCGAACCTAGTGTTCAAACCAACTCCATTTAACTTGTTGCTGGTTACATTAGGCCAATCAACAGCATATTGCCATGTCACATTCATGCATCATATTGTTGCATTGCATTGATTGTGTCCTTCACTGTTTGCCAGTAACCGTCCCCTCTGAGTCCACGATGTTTCCGACGACGTGATCGATGACACCGATGAAGAACTATATTATCTTCAGAAGTGCCAGGCAAGCAAAAACCCCTTGTTCATTCCGATACAATCCCACTATCTCGCTCCTGCTCCCTTTTACTGCATTAGTACAACAACGATTCAACTATTACATGCTGTGGTAGTTGAACCCCCTTTCCTCTGCATTACCTGTCATTGCCACAGTAAATAGATGAAACCCACTAGCATGAGTAGGAGTTGTTTGAGCCCTGATGTGCCTACTCATTCATGCTTGTTTGTCATGCCTGCTACTGCTTAGAGTTGAGTCGGGTCTGATTCATCGGGGATGAATTGGAAAGTTGTGAACATATCCTACTGTGTGTGAGCTAAGTGTGTTGAACACGATTTGGTAAAGGTATCGATGAGAGGCCATGTAGGAGTACAAGGTGGGTTGTTTCATTGGAACCGTCCTTAAGCACCGAGATCTGTATGTGTGATTTAAGAACCAGCTACTACCACGCATTGGGCCCGAAACCAATGGACCCTCTCGGCTTCTTAACCACCCTAGTTCTCTGTCCAGGAGTTGCTACTAGTTTCTGGTGTTTATAGGATATGTTTTGGCGGCCATGCGTAGCACTGACACTAGGGGTGGGCTATGATGCGGTAGATACACCGTGGTCAGGCATGACGGGCGCCCGTTTGGTGTCTCGGAACCCTGTAAACATCGTCCGGGGCCGTATGTGGAAACCTCGACCGGACTCCCTGCGGATGGAACCTGGATAGGCGATAAACCTAGACTAGAGACTTGAGTGTTTAGGTAGGCCATGGCCGACACCCTCGTTGGGCTTCCGCTTGAAGGTTGCCGAGTACATGTCGTGTAAATGGCGGTAAGTGGTGAGAGCGTGTGTGAAGAAGTACATCCCTGCAGGGTTAACATCATCTATTTGAATAGCCGTGTCTGTGGTAAAGGACTGCTTGGTTGCCTATACAGTTCATAAACAAGTGAGAGTGGATACCCTAAAACTCGCAAGATAAGCGTGAGTGCTATGGATGACCTTCTCGTAGGGAGACGGGAGCGGATCCATAGTGGTGTATTGATATGGTGAATATGTGGACTCGTGTGCGCCACCTCAAAAGAGTTACTTGCAGTCGTAGTTTAAGATAGCCACCGAGTCAAAGCTGGCTTGCTGCAGTTAAACTCCATCACCCACCTTTGTTGATACCGATGCATATGTAGTTAGTTTTGATGTAAGTCTTGTTGGCTACATTTGTACTCACGTTTGCCTATTTTATGTTTTGCAGAGAGACGTCAGTCTCGCTAGTACTTCCGTGTGGACTTTGACGTTTAGCTTGATACCTCAGCTACGATCTTGTGCCCCTGGCAGGATCTGGTAGATAGTCAGCCTTCTCAGCCTTTTTCATTTGTAGATGTCTGTACCCAGACATGTTAAGCTTCCGCATGTGCTTTGATTTGTATGCTCTGAGTGATGGGTCATGAGACCCATGTTTGTAATATCTCGCTCCTCGGAGACTAATGAATAAATACTTTGAGTCGTAGAGTCTTGTTGTGATGCCATGTTGTATTTACACATATCGAGCATATTGTGTGTATGATTGAAATACTTGGCATGTGTGGGATCCGACAACCTTGTTGTTTATCCTTGGTAGCCTCTCTTATGGGGAAATGTAGTCTTGTGCTTCCATGAGCCATAGTAGTCTGCTACAGCCCGGTTCACCGGAGTCCTGCTAGCCCAGCACTACTTCTCCGGAACACTTGACTGGCCGGCATGTGATTCACTTCGTTCCTGTGTCTGTCCCTTCGGGAAAATGTCACGCGATGACATCCGGAGTCCTCCCTAGCCTGCTACAGCCCGGGTTCCCGGAGTCCTGTTAGCCCAGTGCTACAGCCCGGATTCGCACGCTGCTGACCGACATGCTCGATGTCTTGATTTATTTTTGATGATATGAGTATTACAAGAGTTGATCTACCACAAGATCGGAGAGGCTAAACCCTAGAAGCTAGCCTATGGTATGATTGTATGTTGTCCTACGGACTAAAACCCTCCGGTTTATATAGACACCGGAGAGGGTTACTTGATTTATTTTTGATGATATGAGTATTACAAGAGTTGATCTACCACAAGATCGGAGAGGCTAAACCCTAGAAGCTAGCCTATGGTATGATTGTATGTTGTCCTACGGACTAAAACCCTCCGGTTTATATAGACACCGGAGAGGGTTAGGGTTACACAACGTCGGTTACAAAGGAGGAGATATACATATCCGTATTGCCTACCTTGCCTTCCACGCCCAGTAGAGTCCCATTCGGACACAAGACGAAGTCTTCAATCTTGTATCTTCATAGTCCAACAGTCCGGCCAATGGTTATAGTCCGGCTATCCGGATACCCCCTAATCCAGGACTTCCTCAGTAGCCCTTGAACCAGTCTTCAATGGCGACGAGTCCGGCGCGCAGATTGTCTTCGGCATTGCAAGGCGGGTTCCTCCTCCGAATACATCACAGAAGAGTTTGAATACCAGGATAGTGTCCGACCCTGCAAAATAAATTCCACATTCCACCGTAGAGAGAATAATATTTCCACAAATCTTAATCTGCTCACACGTTTTGTCAACATGACATCATGCCATGGCTCGGTGATTATTCGAACCGTTTTTCTTCAACCAGCTCGACACATAACGCGAGGCGGTTTCTTGACACGTCTTGTCAAAGCAGAGATCGTGTCCCCTAATTACGGGATTCTCATCAATACGGTCGTGGGTAACCCAACCGGGCCTAGGACTCCTAGATTTTAGGCAAGTCCCAAACGGCCACTAGGAGGACGCTTGATATTCACCCTCTTTATAAAGGGGCAAGGCTTTTACTTTTTTCCCTCCCGTGCTCAATCGAATCCTTCCCCCACCTCGAGTTCTAACACCCAAAGCCCAGGTCAGGTGCTTCGGACCTTCAATCATGTCCGGATCTAGCCTTCAAGGCCGATGGATGCCCTCCTTCATTACGGAAGAAGATATCAAGAAGTTGAGGGAGGCCAGATACCTGACCGCTGAGGTTTCGTATCGGCTGCCTGCCCAAGAGCAGGTTGTCCCTACTCCCGAACCCAACAAGACGTTGTGTTCATCTCCCACTTCCTCTGAGGTCTAGGCCTCACTCTGGATCCCTTCGTTAGGGGTTTGATGTTCTATTACGGGCTAGATTTCCATGATCTAGCCCCGGACTCCTTTCTCCACATCTCGGCATTTATTGTCGTATGTGAGGCCTTCCTCCGCATTACCCCTCACTTCGTCCTGTGGCTCAAGACCTTTGACGTGAAGCTGAAGATGGTCGAGGGGCAGCATGTAGCGTGCGGAGGGGCCTTAATAAGCAAGATCGCTGGAGCTCCATGGCCAAAGGGTTCCTTTCCAGAGGTGTCCGGATTATGGCAACGGGAGTGGTTTTACATCACATCTCCCAGAAGTGCCAAGTGGGTGGCTGCACCTGCTTTCTGCTCGGGCCCTCCACCACAACTGATGTCATGGATTAGCAGAGGGCTAAGCTGGGGTCCAGCCAAGGACATGCCTATACTGCAGAGCCGCATTCAAGATCTCTTTGAAGGATATTTCAGTCTGGTTATGGTGGTGTAAGTCATGCTGGTTCGTCGAGTCCAGCCTTGCAAACGCCGGCCCCTCCGCATGTGGGAGTTCAACCCAGGAGGACTGCGCACTATTCAGAATTTCCTCGGCCTGACGCACGAGGAGATGTATAAATCATTCTTCGGACCCCAAATAGAGTGTCCGGATACTACCGAGGAGGTGGGCCTGAGCAGCAACCGCACCGCCGACCAAGTAAGTAATCCTCTAGCCGAACACACCGTCTTTCATTTATTATGACGTCATTCTGAGAAATCGCTCTTTGACCAGGACTGGCTAACAAAGGCGAATATGATTCGGTGTTCGGCCCCCCTTCCTGAGGGTTTGGACAATCTGGTACTGGAAAAGATGCTCAAGCTAGCACCTTGCCCGGAGCCCTCAAAGGAAGATAAAGGGGGAATAATCAGGGCGAAAGCGAGCCCCCATGGCTACCAATTCCAACCGAGGGAATGAGCGCCTCCGTGAAGGAGGATAACCAAGGGGAAGAATCCAACATTCTCTTGCCCCAGGGAAGGAAGAGGACCGCCTCTGAAGATCCGAAAGCCAAGGCTTCCAAGCAGGAGAAGAAATCTCCACCAGAGGGTTCGACCCCGGAGGGTGCTCTTGCCACACAAAGTCCATGCAGAGATCAGCCCTCTAACGAGCTATAAGTTATCGAAAAATACTTGATATTAAAGATATTCTACCTTTCTTCCAAGGAAAATAACCCAAGCATTTATCTTGCAGTTTGGATCTCAGCCCTTCTCATCAAAGCTCCTCTTCGGGGGATCTTCTTGTAGAGATGATGCAGAGCGAAACGCCTCCCCCGGACTCCTCCGCTCAAGAAGCGGGCGACCTTGAAGTGTCGTCTAGGAGGGCCTCCCCGGATCTGGTGAGGCCAGAAGATAATCCTATGGTCACCCAAAGTCCCCAGTATCCTGCTCTTGAAGAGAGCAAACAGAAGAGTCGGGCACTGTCTAGTATGCGGTCGGACGTACTGAGGGAGCTGTTGGAGCGAGATCCATCTCAGAAGAACACCGTATGTTGATGGGTACGGTGATGGAAAGAATTTCGTCGCTGAAAGCGGATTGCATGAAGCCTTTATGAGTCTACTGACGGGCTTTGAGGTACGTGAAATGATATACTTTTTGATAGCATCGCACATTTTTAGGTGTGCCCTATGTAGATGGTAGCCCCTGAGACTCTGGCTGTCGTTGAGAATGGCGGCGCACAGAGGATCGTAGTCCCAGGTAATAACCAAACCGCCTTTATGTGCAGGTGGCGGAAGCTCCGGCGGCTAGCCGGACTAATGAGTTTGCCGAACTAAAGCGGCAACTGGATGCGGCAGATGCCGACATCGAGCTTGTTAACAAGCATCTTGACGAGGCACAGGTAAGTGATGTTTTCTGGTGAATGTCACATAGTAAGAGCAGCGTGATGCGAGTATCTTTAATATGTTGTGACTGCAGATGGAGCTGCCACCGTGGAGACCCTTTGGGCGGAACATGCCCGAGCCAAAGAACAAGCAAGGAGTAGTAATGCGGCTGCCTTGAAGGTGGCCGAAGAGTTAAGAGCCGAGAAGGCCGCGCATTGCGAGAGCAAAGAGAATATGGCCAACATGGCTGTAAAGTTAAAAGGCACTGCCGACCATTGCCAGTTCCCTAAAGAAGAGAACCGAGCGAAGGAGACGGACCTCGAAAAGGCCACGATGGCGGCCAAAGACACCCGCTCTGCCATGAGGGCAAAGAAGGAAGTGCTGGTGAAGCTGGTGATATTGTGGCTGGGAAGCCCTTTTTTCTACGGAGGAAGTTCGGAGATCCGTGGTATGCCCCTCTGGATCGGCTATGGAGTTCGGCAGACGCATATCTGGATTTGACGGCGAGTGTTGTCAATGCGGCCGAATACTTCCGAGATCAAACAGATCGTGAAGTGGACAAGCTATTCTGGTCGCAGTTTAATGTTCCAGAGCGTCCGCTTCCACTAACTAACCAGCTTGCTGAATGGGCCGAACTCAATAGATTGTCCGGACTCGGCATGAGGTACGTCGTAGATCATCTGTGGCCAGAAAAGCCGAAGTCTAACAACTATTTCAGCTTAGTGCAACAGTTCCTTGGAGTGGTGCCGCGCATCAATGCGATGAAGAGTTCGGTGTGCATAGAAGGCTCGCAGATGGCCCTTGCCCGTGTCAAAGCATACTGGGCAGAGATGGATGCCACTACTGTTGCGACACAAGGTTCGGCCATAGACCGAGTGGCTGTCGAGCACTATTTCAAAGAAGTTCTCGATGGTGCTCATTTGATAGAAGCCCAGTGCTCGAAGAATATTATGTTTGAGTGACATGTATTCCCATTGTAAAAACAATGTTTATGAAGTTTATTAAGGCTGGATTTATACTTTTGCCTGAAAGTAATATGATGCCTCATGTGCGGCCGTTTATGTATATATGTATATAACCTGAAAGATTGCAGTCGTCGGCTTCAACCCCCATGCATATAATGCGGAGGTGTTCGTAGAAGACGCGTGTTCACACTTAACCCAACGTCTTGGTCCTATTAAGGAGGTGATAGCGCAGCGAACGATGCAACCGGACTATAATGCTTTAACACTTTCACTTAGCCATAGGAGTTTGACAATAGGGATACTATATAGCCCCTGGTGGCTCCGCACTCTCCCGAATTCGGGGTGCGTACATGCCTGGCCGGGAAACGGCCCTTCGTTAAGGTGGAGGAATTCTAACATTCCAATAGGTCATCGAGTGGTTGACCAGTCTCACGCTATATCATGACAGTCAGTTTTCGGCTTTCTCTACTGAGGTGCTCGTCTGGATGAACCGGGGCACAATCGCAGTAGTTCTCCTGGTGCCGCCTTAGCCGACAGAGCGGAACGTAAGGCAGCAAAACACAGGAGCCGGGCAAACCCAACATTTGACCAAAGACATGATTTGGAGCCGATGCATATAAGGCCAAACTCGCGACGCCGAACACTCCCTAAGGTATTCGGTCTTTGTGGTGTAAACCGGGCCTAAACAGTGCCCTTTGTAAGAAGCCCCTGGTGTCCAGGTATGTGCATTATTCTGACGTGGCCACATGCCAAGACGTCAGCATCCTTCTCAATAGTACTGAGAATTCGAGGGATGTGTATCAACAAGAGACAGTAAGAAAGGTTTACGCAGGGTATTAATCTAAAAAGAATCATTGGAACGGGTCCCTGCTGCACATCTACGCCTGTGTCTCCGTTGTGCCGTATCCTGGAAGGGTGTAGCACGATGGTCATCTGTAAAAGAGAGGAACTTAGGTGAGAAGTTTTAGTGCAAAAAGGTAGGTTATATTAAAGAAACCATGTACAATTCAAAATCAGCGAAAATTGCCACTTGTTTACGTGCGTGGAGCCCCTTGTTTTTATAACAGGGGTGTGGCCGTCAAACCTGTATGGATTACGTGTAGCTACGCCAGACTCGTCTAACCGTGTCCGTGGTCTTGACGACCTATCAAATGCTTTAGTTGGTGAGGCCGTTTTAGTGTGCGGCTGCCAAGGCAGTCGCGCTCTCTTCGGCACGCCAGGATCGCTCAATATTTCCACTTACTATAATGATGCCACGTGGACCGGGCATCTTATGCGTGAGGGAAGTGTAATGCGGTATTGCATTGAAGCAAGCGAAAACTTCGCGTCCGAGTAGTGCTTGATAGCCACTTTGGAACGAAGCGATGTGGAAGGTTAAATTTTCTCTATGAAAGTTATCAGGGAAGCCGATTATAACCTCTAGTAGCAGGGAGCTCGTGCAATGAGCCCCTGAGCCTGCCGTTACTCCTCTAAAGGTAGTATTGCGGTGGCGAATTTTTGTTGGGTCTATCCCCATTTTGCGGACTGTGTCCTGATATATCAGGTTTAGACTGCTGCCACCGTCCATCAGGACTCGTGTGAAGAGGTATCCGTCAATTATCGGATCTAATATCAAGGCAGCCCATCCTGCGTGTTGGATACTTGCCGAGTAATCCTGATGGTCGAAGGTGATCGGTTGGGACGACCAGTGGCAGGACTCTGCGGTGATAGGCCCTTGGGCATATTTCTCTGGGAGTGCTGCTTTGTTTCTCCCCTTGATCACGAGTAACACGTTTACTGTTTTGACTTCTGGTGGAAATTTCTTTTGTTCCCCAGTGCTTTGCTTGCGAGGCTCATCCTCGTCTTCGCTTGGTGTATCCTGCCCCTTATGTTCGGCGTTGAGCTTGCCGGACTGCTTGAAGACCCAACATTCTCTGTGGGTATGATTTGCAGGTTTATCAGGGGTGCTATGGATCTGACATATTTGGTCCAGAATTTTGTTTAGGCTGGACAGTTCATCTCTGGCGCCTTTAGAGGGCGACTTTTGCTGACCTGGCCGAGAGCTTCTGAATCCGGCGTTTACCGCTGTGCTCTTCAGGTTGTCTTCTTTATTTCAGCGCTTATTATTTTTTGTTGCGTCGTGATTTCCCGTTTCCATCTCTAACTTCGGATGTACTTGGGTCGCTGGTGCTGCATCTGGCTAGCCAGCTGTCCTCACCCGCGCAAAAGAGGGTCATGAGGCTTGTTAATGCTACCATTGTTCTCGGCTTTTCTTGGCCGAGGTGTCTGGCAAGCCATTTGTCACGGATGCTATGCTTAAAAGCTGCCAAGGCTTCGGCGTCTGGACAGTCGAATATTTGGTTCTTTTTAGTAAGAAACATGTTCCAAAGCTTTCGGGCTGACTCTCCGGGCTGTTGAGTTATATGACTCAAATCGTACGCGTCCGGAGGTCGGACATAAGTCCCTTGAAAATTTGCTCGAAAAGCGTCTTTGAGCTCTTCCCAGCTTCCAATGGAGCTTTCGGGGAGGCTTTTAAGCCAGTGCCGAGTAGGCCCTTTGAGCTTGAGTGGTAAGTACTTGATGGCGTGGAGATCATCTCCTCGAGCCAAATGGATATGGAGAATATAGTCCTCAATCCAGACCCGAGGGTCTGTTGTTCCATCGTATGCCTCTATGTTTACGGGTTTGAATCCCTCTGGAAATTCATGGTCCACAACCTCATCGGTGAAACATAGGGGGTGTGCGGCACCCCTGTATCTAGGTGTACCATGGTGTTCAGATGTTTGTTGTGTTGCATCATATGCTGGAGCGCGCTTGCGTGGTCCATAGATGGATCTGATTGTGCCGTCCTTTCGATGCGAGCCCTCGTGTGGATCGCGTATTGGCTTATGTGCAGCGTTGTTTGCCGCTCTATGTTGGCCGTGAGGTCGTCTATCCAGCCAGATGGCCATTTTAATTTTTGGTTGCGGGGGATCTAAGGCCTCCTCATCGAATTCAGGTAGCAACTTCCATTTCGAGTAGCTCTTGGTGTGGCAATTACCGCCGTACTTCGCTGTTGTGTTGAGTACTTTACTCCATCTGATTTTGAGTGTGTCTTGCGCAGCCTTGAGCCTTTGCTTCTGCTTTTTTAGACTCCTCACAGTGGCAACAAGCCTTTGATGGGCATTTTGTTGCTCCGGGTGTCTGTCCGGTGTGATGTCGTCTGGACTATTATCTTTGATAGAGTCGGGTTGTTCAGTTTGATTCTCCGTGTTGCTGTGGTCCGGCGATGGTTCACCCTCCTCTAACGCTGGGTCTATATCATCATTGTTTCTGCCGAGGCGGGATTTGGAGCGGCGCTTACGCCGCCGATTTGACTTCTTGTCGAGGGTACAACCCTTCGTTGCGTCCTTCTGTTCCTCGTCGTTGTTTTCTTTTGGTGTGTCCACCATGTATACGTCATGTGATGAAGTGGGCATCCAGTGCCCTGTGGGCAGTGGTTCCTGTTCGTGTCCTGCATCGTCATCCATACCGTCGATGTCTTCGGAGTCGAAGTCGAGCATGTCGGTTAAGTCATCGACAGTGGCTACTAAGTGGGTGGAGGGTGAGTGGCGAAGTTCTTTGTCATCAGCATCCCAATCCTGCCGGACATAGTTCGGCCAGGATTCTCCTGACAAGGAGAGAGACCTTAATGAGTTCAGTATGTCGCCGAAGGGTGAGTGCTGAAAAACATCCATGGAGGTAAACTCCATGATCGGCGCCCGATCGGATTCGATAGGAATGGGCACAGGAGGTTCCGAGTCAGTGGCCGGAGAAGGATCCGGCAGTTTGATAACACGGCTCTCGTGAAGGGTAAGGTCGATATTCGGCTCGATCGCCGCTGAGGATACGGCCTCCATGACGGGGTCTATCCACCCGTCCATGGATGGCCCAACTAGCTCCGAATTGAGGCTCGAAGCGGCTACCAGTGCGATCTCCTAAATACGGTCCGATGGCAGAGCTAAATCGTACCCATCGTGACCGCGTGGCGAACAAGGCCGGGGCTCGAATCCGTCGGAGATCAAGTCTCCGCGGGCATCGGCTGTGTTATTTAAGCTTTCAAACCTGACCTAGTGGCCAGGGGCGTAAATTTCGATCTGCTCCAGATGGCCAAGCGAGTTGGCCCGCAGTGCGAAGCTGCCGAACACAAAGATCTGTCCGGGGGGAAAAGTCTCATGCTGGACTGCATCACTATCGATGATCGTAGGAGCCATCAGGCCTAACGGCGATGAAACAGAGGAACTCTCAATGAAAGCACCAATGTCGGTGTCAAAACCGGCGGATCTCGGGTAGGGGGTCCCGAACTATGCGTCTAAGGCGGATGGTAATAGGAGGCAGGGAACACGATGTTTTACCCAGGTTCGGGCCCTCTTGATGGAGGTAAAACCCTACGTCCTGCTTGATTTATTCTTGATGATATGAGTATTACAAGAGTTGATCTACCACAAGATCGGAGAGGCTAAACCCTAGAAGCTAGCCTATGGTATGATTGTATGTTGTCCTACGGACTAAAACCCTCCGGTTTATATAGACACAGGAGAGGGTTAGGGTTACACAAGGTCGGTTACAAAGGAGGAGATATACATATCCGTATTTCCTAGCTTGCCTTCCACACCAAGTAGAGCCCCATCCGGACATGAGACGAAGTCTTCAATCTTGTATCTTCATAGTCCAACAGTCTGGCCAATGGTTATAGTCCGGCAGTCTGGATGCCCCCTAATCCAGGACTCCCTCAGTATGCCTGTCCCCGTAAGTTAGTGCCAGTTTGGGTTCACGACTTGTCATGTCGGCCCGGGTTCTCTGTCATATGGATGCTAGCGACACTATCATATACGTGAGCCAAAAGGCGCAAACGGTCCCGGGCCATGGTAAGGCGACACCCGTGGGAATACCGTGCGTGAGGCCGCAAAGTCATATGAGGTGTTACAGGCTTGATCGGCGTGACTTAGAATCGGGGTCCTGACAGCTTGGCTAGTGGCGTCTCGATTGTTGATGATATCATTGAGGGGTACCTCAGAGGCCCCTGTGATCAAACACTCTTGAATGTAGTGTCACAGCTTCCGAGATGCCATGAAAAATGCATATGCTATCTTTTGATATTGCGGGTATCAGGATTTGCATGGTTTCAGAACCGCCGACACATAGTGTACTAGTTTTTGGAGCGGAATTTATGTCCCGCTTCCTCTCGTTCAACGACGAGCACCGCGCTCACCACCTGGTGAGTTGCAGATATATACAGTAGCATGGGTTCGCCGATGTTAGGTCCGGCAAGGATTGGATTGCTTGCAAGTAAAGTTTTTATTTCCGCCAGCCCGGCTATAGCCGCGTCCGTCCATTCAAAGTGGTCGGTACGCTGAAGCAGGCGATATAGTGGAAGCGCTTTTTCGCCCAATCTGGAGATAAAGCGGCTTAAAGCTGCCACGCACCCAGCTAGTTTTTGGACCCGTTTTAGGTCTGTTGGTGTCGCCAACTGTGACAAGGCCCGGATTTTGGCCGGTTTTGCTTCGATTCCTCTATAGGAAACGATGAACCCGAGCAACTTTCGGGCCGAAATGCCAAAACGCATTTTTCCGGATTGAGCCGTATGTCATATGTTCGGAGGTTGTCGAACGTGAGACGTAAGTCGTCCACCAATGATTCGACGTGTTTGGTTTTGATGACTACATCATCTACATATGCCTCCACTGTTTTGCCAATTTGTTTTTCCAGGCATGTTTGAATCATGCGTTGGTAGGTGGCGCCGGCGTTCTTAAGTCCAAAAGGCATAGTGTTAAAGCAGAAAGGCCCATACGGAGTGATAAATGCCGTTGCGGCCTGATCGGATTCCTTCATCTTAATTTGATGGTATCCGAAGTATGTGTCGAGGAAACACAGTGAATTGTGTCTTGTAGTTGCATCAACGGTTTGTTCAATGTGGGGCAGTGGGAAGGGGTCCTTAGGGCAAGCTTTATTAAGGTCCTTAAAATCGACACAGAGGCGTCGGGATTTGTCCTTCTTTGGCACCATGACCAGGTTTACTAGCCACTTCGGGTGTTTGATTTCTCGAATAAACCCGGCTTCAAGTAGCTTGGCTAGCTCCTCTCCCATAGCTTGCCGCTTGGGTTCGGAAAATCGCCGTCGTTCTTGCTTAACTAGCTTGAACCCCTTTATTATATTAAGGCTGTGTTCGGCCAGTCTTCGTGGGATTCCTGGCATATCCAAAGGGTGCCAGGCGAAAATGTCCCAATTCTCTCGCAGGAATGCTCTTAGGGCGGCATCGACTGCCGGACCCAGTTGTGCCCCAAAGGCTGTTGTTTCGTTGGGATCCGTTGGGTGGACATGGAATTTGACTATTTCGTCTGCTGGCTTGAAATAAGTGGATATAGGTCTTTTATCTAGAATTATGTCGTCTCTATCCACTATGGAACGCAGAGCTGTGAGCTCCTTGGCCGCGAGGGCCTCAGACAGTTCCTCGAGGGCCAGGGATGCGGTTTTTATTTTCGGTGTGGAGTGCTATGTCCGGATCACTGGCAACAGTGATGACTCCGTTGGGCCCGGGCATTTTGAGTTTCATGTACCCGTAATGAGGTATGGCTTGAAATCATGTGAAAGCATCTCGCCCTAATAGGGCATGATATCCACTATTAAAAGGTGCCACCTGGAAGATTAATTCTTCGGACCTGTAGTTCTCAGGCGTGTCGAATACAACATCAAGTTTTATTTGTCCCGAGCACCGTGCTTCTCGGCTGGGGATAGTACCTCGAAAGGTTGTACAGCTCTACTCGATGCGGCTCTTGTCTATTTGCATTTTGTCGAGCGTGTCCTCGTAAATGAGGTTTAATCCACTACCTCCGTCCATGAGCACTTTAGTGAGCCAAAAGCCGTCCATAATTGGGTTTAGGACTTAGGCAGCTGGTGCTCAGACTGATCGGGTCCGTGGTTCGTCACTGGCATTGAAGGTTATCACCATGTCATTCCAAGGGTTTATTGCAGCTACTTGGTTAACTTCGGCGAGGTCCCGGAGCACCCTTTTATGCCGATTATTTGAAGAAAAGGTCTCGAAGACCGTGAATACATTGAGATCATTATCCTTAGAGGGCTACTTCTCTGGGGTAGTGTTGGTGAGGATTGCCTCACCGCTCTTAGCCACCTGCCGGAGTATCCAACATGCCTGAAGGCTGTGTGCTGGTTTGGAATTTGGCGTTGTGTGTATCTGGCAGGTCTTGTCGAGCCATTCATCGAGGACAGTTCTTCGTCCCATTAAGGGATTAATTTTCTTGTTCGTGAAGCTATGATCAGGTGTCCCATGAGGGTGCATCCTTTTTGCCTGGCCGGTGGGTGGCTTAAAGGCCGATGGTTCCCACCGAGCTGTCTGGGCTTTCCAGGCGCTTTCAATTGCACAATACTTCTGTACTATGTGTGCCAAATCTGCAAAGTGCAGTATGCGGTGTCGGTTGAGGGCATTGAGGATTCCCTCGTCCGTGCAGTTGCGGCAAAAGATCGACACCGCATCGTCGTTGCAGCAATCATTAATCTTGTTTTTAACTAGCATGAATCTAGCCCAAAAGTGATGGACTGTTTCCTGAGGTTGCGGTCGTATATACATTAAGTCGTGTATATCCGGGGGACCTGAATTGCTGGGAGATTATTGATTGTGGTGGGCGGGTGGGTTTAAATCAGAACACTGACCCTCTGGGGAATCCGGATGTTGCAAAATTTCTGAGGTGATTTGCCCAGGATTCGGAGTATCCTGGGGATTTTTAGGCTCGACGCCAGATTCTATGTTCAGAGGACAGATGGTCTCTTTTCGAAGATGGGTATCCAGCTCGTAGGGCTCGGAGATCCAAACATAGTTCGTTTTCAACATAGGAGGAACGATAGCCCCTACTTGCTCTTCCACGACGGTCACCAGGTGGGTGACGGGTGCGGACTTGATTTCCCTCTGATCGGGTTTAAGCCCAATCAGATCATAATCTGTTGCGACCCCCAGGGCGGCGATGCGATCTAGCAGTTTGTTTAAAGACGAGATATCTGACGGAACCATCTTATCCACCCTTTCGGGGCTGATGCGGAGATGGTCTATGGCAATCCGGGGGCCCGCCTTGGGCTTAATGGCCGGGCGAGCACCCATGGTGAAACTACCAATCTGGAGGATCTGCCTAGGAACTAGGGACCTCCCAAAGGTGATTTTGTCATTAACGATAAGGCGAGCCATCGATCCTTCTATTGACGACACAGAGGAACTCTCAATGAAAGCACCAATGTTGGTGTCAAAACCGGCTGATCTCAGGTAGGGTGTCCCGAACTGTGCGTCTAAGGATCGAACGTAACAGGAGGCAGGGGACACGATGTTTACCCAGGTTCGGGCCCTCTTGATGGAGGTAATACCCTACTTCCTACTTGATTGACTTTCATGATTACATGGGTTACAAGAGTTGATCTACCTCAACGTCGTAATGGCTAAACCCTAGATGTCTAGCCTGTATGATTGTGATTGCCTCCATGGACTAAACCCTCTGGTTTATATAGACACCAGAGGGGCCTAGGGTTGTACAGAGTTGGTTTACAAAGAAAGGAATCTTCATATCCAAGCGCCAAGCTTGCCATCCACGCAAAGGAGAGTCTTATCCGGACACGGGGGGAATTCTTCGATATTGTATCTTCACGGCCCACCATTCCGGCCTACATCACATAGCCCTGACGCCTGGGGACCCCCTAATGCAGGACTCCCTCACCCTCCATACTAGGTGAGCTCCACGATTTCTTATCTCGGGAGGACATATACTTCTATGGGGCAGCCATCCTAGCAGACAAATAGAAGTTGGAGCCATTGTGATAAACTGACACCATCCCTATTCGACGTAGGAAATTTTGTGCTCGGAACAAATCTTCATAAGGGTGACAAGACGCTGGCATTAAGGTCGTCTGGATGGGAGAATTAAGGAAGAAGAAGAAGAAGAAGCTGCACCAGCAGCAGGGCATTATGGATGGATGAACTATTTCCTCTCTGTGTATATTGATATAGATGGACTATTTCGATGGTGTGGATGTCTTTGGAATAGGTAGTAGCGTAGGTCTGCTTGACTATAAGGAACTATTTATTTGCCTAGCTTTCTCTACTACTCCTTATAGTGATCGGTATGCAATGCATGTGTCCGTAGACATGAAAACTTGTCCATGGAAGTTCAACTACGACGACCATCATGTTTCATCCACTACCACTCGCGATTCCCACGACGCCGCTCGAACCCACGGCACCACGTCCCCCGACGTGTGCCTCACCCCTCTGGGCCGCACCACCCCTATGCCTTTGTGTGCATGACAAATGGGCCACCTGAAATGCGACAAGCATCAAGTTTCTACCACAGCCATCCGTGATTCCCACGATGCCGCTCGAACCCATGGCACCACACATCCCTCGACCTGTGGCTCACCCCTCTTCGCCCCACTACCCCTCTGCCTTCGGGAGCATTACATGTGGACCAGCCACCTATCGGGTCCACAAGTTATTGACTCAAAGGCATGTGTAGTAAGGCACTGAAGCTCAGTCCCAAGGGCCCCGAGAGGGAAATGTAACTCCTGCAACTGGCCTTGTGGTTCTACCGCTGCATGAACTCGTGCCAAACTAGAGATTTGTTCCGTACTAGTACATGCACGCAATGATTTAATGGACATTGTATTCTCAACATGTGATGGGGAGCTCTAAATTTGAATTTGAAACTTATAAAACAAAAAAAATTCAAAACAAATAAACTGGATGAGAGGAAGTATACCATAGGATGTGTCCCATATGAAACAACTCCCCTGGTTTGTCACCACGAAAATGCGGTTAGAAAGGAGCACATCGTCTTTGTACTCATACGACAACAAACCGGCCGTAGATAGCATGGTCCACCTTTGACCGCCATGTGCAAGGTTTGTGAAAGGAATCACAATGTCGAACACCGCGATGAGAGTGTAATTTTGGTTGGCGGACGACCTCATCGGGGCTTCCATGATTGCTATCTTCTTCAATCTCACCATGGTTCCATCGTACCAATTCAGGAGGTGGCCCGTTGCATGGCTGATCCCAATGTTGGATAAAGGTTCTATGGGAACGGTGTCACCGCTGTAAATGTTGTGCAAATTGATGTTGGTACCCTCCCGTACATATGCAAGCCAATCTCCACTGGCACCAAGCCTAACCTGTGAAACATTAGGTAGCGGGAGAATTAGGAAATGGACCTGGAAGTAGTCTTTAGAATGCATTTACTACGTGATCAAACTCATCACTTGTAACGCCCAATATGCGACTATACTCCATACGTGTCGAGGCACAACTGGGGGTATAAGCGCATATTGGTATGGTCGCAAGAGTGGTTGTATCTTTGCTCATCTAATGTATTGAATAGATAGAATATGAACTTTGGCTTACAATCACCACAATGTCACACAATATCATCAAGTTATACAATCATTCAATAAGATCACAAAGTGCGGCTACGGACAGAATCAAACGAATAAAAGACAACTACCCATGCTAAGTCCTGATCGACCCTACTGGGCACCACTACTGATCATCCAGAAAGGAAACGTAGTAACGGCCCTGTTCCTCGTCGAACTCCCACTTGAGTTCAGTGGCATCACTTGCATAAATCTCGATGGTACCTGCAACTGTGTTTGTAGTATCTGTCAGCCACGAGGACTCAGCAATCTCAAAACCCGTGATAGCAAGACTATTTAAGCTTAAACGTAAGGTGTGGGTATATGGTGGAGTTGCAGCAAGCACTAAGCATTGTATGGTTGCTAGCTTACGAATACAAGAATAAGATGAGAAACTACGCAACGGTCGTAATCTAGTAATGATCCTGAACTACATGCATTCAAACATAACCCGACCGTGTTCCTTCTCGAACCTCGTCGAAAAGAGACCATCACGGTTACACACGCGGTTGGTGTATTTTAATTGAGTCTGGTTTCTAGTTCGCTACAACCGGATATTTAAAGCTCACATCTGCCACATAACCGCAGGCACGGCTCTCGAAAGTTAAAACCCTATAGGGGTGTACCAACTTAGCCCATGACAAGCGCACGAACTGCGGAGACAATCCTCCATCGCGGGACCCTCCGATCATACTTAGAATCCCGGTGCACAAGTCATTTGGACAATGGTAAAACAAAACCAGCAAGACCTCCGAACGTGCCGACACCCTGATAGTAGCCCCGCATATCTCGTCTCAGGCCACGACGGATAATTTAAGCGTACAGGTACCAAAATACCCTAAGTTGCCAAGGGGCGGTCCCGCACGGTGCTCTAGTTTGGACCAACACTGACAAGGAGCACTGGCCCCGGTTGTTGATTAAGAATCCACGGGTTAATTACTCCCTATGCAAATTTTAGTTGTTATTAGGCAAATAGTAAAACCAATGTTGGGCCTTGCTGGAAGATTTATATTCAGATCGAACTGTCAAGAGGGGCCCATAAACCCTCACCGTGTTTGGGACGCAAAATTCAAGGAACATAACACCGGTATGACGGAAACTAAGGCGGCAAGAGTGGAACAAAACACCGAGCAAAAGGCCAAGCCTTCCACCCTTTGCCAAGTATATAGATGCATAAATTAAATAAGAGATATTGTGATATCCCAACATATCCATATTCCAACATGGAACAACCTGCACTGCACCTGCCACTAGCAACGCTATAAGAGGGGATGAGCAAAGCGGTAACATAGCCAAACAAAGGTTTGCTAGTAAGGTGGGTTAGAGGCTTGACATGGCAATATGGGAGGCTTGATAAACAAGTGGTAGGAACTGCGACATAGCTATAGAAGGAACAACTAGCAAGCAAAGATAGAAGTGACATCGGGGGTAAAGATCATCTTGCATGCAATGTTTTCAGAGGTATCAAATCCTTGCTGCTCATGAATGTACTCGACAGGGTCCTCGTACTCAAACTCGTCTCCCGGCTCTACCCAAAGCAAGAACACAAGCAAGGTAACTACAATCAATCACGATGCAAGACATGGCATGGGATGCAATATATATGATGTGCAATGCATATAGGTACTCCGGAAGGGAAAAAGATAATCATGCCATTAACTTGGCAAACCAAGCATGCCACTGGATATATTGGGTGATTTCGGTTGAAATTCATACGAAGATCACCGGAAATGGATGCACGGTTTGCAAATGACGAGCAAAACAAGAACAATGCAAAACTGCGCTTAACAGCAACATAGCACTTAATATGCATCATGAAAATATGCTACAGCACTCCAACATGAAAAAAAATAAATGGAAGTGAAGTACAGGTGAAGCTCTACAAATCATGAACACCGAGCTACTGCTAGAACTCACTAGAACAAGTCTAAAACAGCATGGCAAAAATGCAAATGATAGCAGTTTAACAGACAACAAAAATTCACTGAGCATGACAGAAATAGCATCAAGTAGCAATGTTTAGAGCTGGTAAACTACATGCTACAGGAACATATCATGGCAAACTTGAGCATGGCATTCTAGTACTAAATGCAAGCAACAAGACTCCCTTATTGAACTTGTTCCAAAGATCCATAGAAAAGATGATAGCATCAATGCAAACATGGCAAATGATATGAACATATTTCAGACTTAGTAGAATTACATTGCATGGCAGAAACAGACTCATGATAGCAACTTTGTAAACTTGTGGCTCTCATCACATTGAACTTTATGGCATGGAATAAAATCTAGCATGGAGTAAACATGAAAAGGAAGCTACACATGTGCCAAAATACCACATAGCATGTTTGAATTTAATCAAACAAAAATGACAAAACTGCAACATGATGTAAATTGACATGTGTGAGAACTTTCTCAAATGCGGAAACTAATGCCACCACTGGGTTGGTGGGATTTTTCTAGCCCAAAAACATATATAATATGTTGGGGTTCTTATAGGAAAATCCCCACAATTTCACAAATATGCAACCTGCCTAAAATGGATATTACAGAAATGGCATTTTCCCTAAAGGGAAATGTCCAGAAATGGACTTGCCAGAAAAGGAAAGATGCTATATGCCAGAAATGGAATAAGCTGAGGTTAAAAGCAAAATAGAATAAAAATAAAGGGGGAAGGGGATGACATGTGGGGTCCTGGCCGTGGGTGTGGCTGACTGGTGGGTCTAGCAGGGCCCACATGGCGGAGACTCATGGCAGGCTCGAGCAGGAGAAAACAGAGGAGGGGCTCAATAGGGTGCATAGACGGCGGAGAGCTCGTCGGCGCCTCTCTGGTGACCAAAAGACGCGGCGGCGGGGCGCAACGGGATCTCCGTAGGATCCCCCACCCGCGCGTGTTGGAAAAAGCACCGGGCGACTCCGAGGAGTCGACGGTGATGTGTTACAGAGACGGTGTGGCGAGGATGGACGTGGCAACCCGGGGGAGCTAGACGGGCGGTAGCGAGCATGGTTTGGGCGACTGCAACGCGGGGGACACGCCGGACATGCTAACCGTGTTGAGCAAGGCCAGGGTCGTTGCGGGAGACGAGGCCTGGCGGCAGAGAGTTCGGGCACTAGATGATGACCTAGCTACGGCGTGAAGAGGACGGAACAGAGAGGTCGGGGAGGAGTGGAGGCTCACCACGCACACGCTCGTGTGCTCGGGACGGCGGAAGGAGGACGGAGACGGAGGGGATCGCCGAAGACGAGCGGCGACCAAAGCGGAGGGGAACGATGAGGAAGGAGTCGAACTTGGCACCCCTCAAGGTTATAGAGGTAGCAGGGGACGTAGTCGACGACGGCGTACTTGACGGACATGATCGCCGGGGCGTAGGTGGCCGGAGAGCATGCCGGCGACGAGGCCGAGCACCCTGACACGCTCGGGATGGCGGTGGAACGGTGGATCTAGTGGTTTAGGTGGCCGGGCGGCGGCAGCGAGGACAAGAGGGAACCCTAGCGGAGCAACATGGCAAGGAGAGGAGGTTAATAGGGGCCTAGGGCGATGGGTGGATCATGCCGTCGTCTCGGCCGTGGCCATGTGCGCGCATAAGAGGGGGGCCGAAGGAGGGAGAAAAGGTGGGTGCGGGCTACAGGGCAACCGCTGACAGGTTGGGCCGAGGCGGCCACGTGGCGAGGGGCTAGCGGGGGTGTGCGGGCGAGCGAGTGAGAAAAGGCAGGGGAGGGGAGCGCACAGGCTAGCTGGGCCGGCCTGGATGCCGAGGCCCAGCTGACTGCTGCTGCTGCTAGGCTGCGCGCCTGGTGCTGCTGCCTTTTCCCTTTTTCTCAAACAGAAAAAGAAAGGAAATCACAGGGGGGAAATGGAGAGGAGTTTGAGAAATATAACAATATTCCCACGATCCTGAACTATTGCTCTATTTGAATAAATTGTCTTGGACATTTTTAGGGGTAAGAAAATAAGTCAAGTTTGAATATAATTCAAACTTGAACCATTTTAAAACCTAACCAAAACAACTTAAAATTTGATGGAATTTGGCAGAGATGTTTAGGACATGATGACTGATTTATGAGGATGTTTTGAACATTAATGTAGTAGGGAAAATGGCACTTGCCAAATAAAAGAAAGAGGAGGAGGGGAGAGGTGATGCAAGGAGGTGATCATGCATGGATCACACATGGGTCAAGCAACAATATAACATACATGATACACACAATGCATATGATGAGGAAGAGAAAGCCAGATGACATAAGAACCACACAACATGATATGAACATGATGCAAACATGTGATGGCAAAAGGGACATGACAAGAATAGCAAGACAAAGCAATATGAAACAAAGCAAAACCCCGAAATGAAACCAACAAGGAGGAGAACACTTGGGATTAATCATGAGAAGTTTGGATACATTGCCAAAAGGGGAAGTTTTACATCTAGAGTGTTATAACTCTCCTCCACTACAATAGGATCGCGACCCGAGATCTAGGACTGGAAGAACTCCAGATATTCGGAACGGAGGTGATCCTCGTGCTCCCAGGTAGCTTCTTGGTCGGAATGGTGAGACCACTTAACATTGAGGAATTTGATCGACTTGTTGCGAGTTTTGCGCTCAGTTTCTTCAAGAATGGCAACTTGATGCTCATGACAAGACATGTATTCTTGGAGGTCAATCTCTTCGAAGATGATCGTGCGCTCGAGCGTCTTGAAGCACTTGCGAAGCTGTGAGACGTGAAAGACATCGTGCACTTTGAGAAGTTGGAAGGGAACTCAAGTTGCTAGGCGATGTCGCCTCTTTTGCCAATGATCTTGAAAGGACCCATGTATCTCGGGACAAGCTTCCCTTTGATGCTGAAGCGTCGAGTGCTTTTCATGGGAGAGACAAGGAGATAGACATGGTCTCCGATCTCGAAAGCCAAGTCACGGTGCTTGCTATCATAGTAACTCTTCTGGTGCGATTGCACGGCTTTGATATTTTCATAGATGACTTTACACATTTCTTCAGCTGCTATGATCAAGTCATTACCCAGAAGTTGGCCTTCACCAGTCTCGCACCAGTTGAGAGGAGTACGACACTTTCTGCCATAAAGAATTTCGAATGGGGCTTTGCCCGAACTTGCTTGATAGTTGTTGTTGTAGGAGAACTCGGCATATGGGAGGCAATCTTCCCACTTCATACCGAAATAGATGACACAAGCTCTAAGCATGTCTTCGAGGATTTGATTGACTCTCTCAACTTCGCCACTTGTTTGAGGATGAAAGGTAGTGCTGAAACGAATGTTTGTGCCCATGGCCTTCTGGAAAGAGTCCCAGAACTTGGAAGTGAAAATGCTTCCGCGGTCTGAAGATATCAATTGCGGAATTCCGTGCAACGAGAAAATTCTGGAGGTGTGTAGCTCTGCCAACTGAGCTGTCATGATAGATTCTTTGACTGGAAGGAAATGAGCCACTTTTGTAAGCTTGTCAATGACAACGAAGATAGCATCATTCCCACGCTTGGACTTGGGAAAGGCAGTGACAAAGTCCATCTCGATATGATCAAACTTACATTATGGAATAGCAAGAGGTTGGAGGAGACCAGCTGGTCGTTGATGTTCTTCTTTCACCCTTCGATAGACATCACATTCATTCACGAATTGAGCAATCCCTCGCTTCATTCGAGTCCACCAATACGACTGCTTGAGGTCATGGTACATCTTCGAACTGCCTGGGTGGATGGAAAGAAGAGAATTGTGCACTTCGTTCATTATGACCTTCCTTAGATCTCCTTTTGGAACCACAATCCGGTCCTCGAACAATAAGGTGTTCTTGTCATCAATTCGATAGCACTTGTCTTTGGAAAGACCCTTGGCAATACCATGTTTCACCTTCTTCACCATGGTATCAAGGAGTTGTGCCTCACGAATTTGGTATTCCAAAGTTGGAGGGACTTGAAGGTTGGCAAGAAAACCTTGAGGAACAACTTGGAGGTTGAGCTTGCGGAATGCTTCACAAAGATCAGGTTGGAATGGCTTGAGAATTAAGCTGTTGCAATATGCCTTTCTTCTCAACGGATCAGCAATCACATTTACCTTGCCTGGAGTGTATTCGATGCTTGGATTGTACTCTTGGATCATTTCGACCCAACGAGTTTGCCGGAGGTTGAGGTTGGGTTGAGTGAAGATATATTTGAGGCTCTTGTGATTGGTGAAAATGTCCACTTGCCTTCCCAACAAGAGATGTCTCCATGTTATTAATGCATGGACAACTGCCACCAACTCAAGATCGTGAGTGGAGTAGTTCCTTTCATTTGGCTTCAACTGACTAGAAGTATAGGCCACAAATTTCTTCTCTTGCATTAACACAGCACCAAGACCTTGCAACTAGGCATCACAGAAAACTTGGTAGGGCTTGGACTCACGGGAGGAGTAAGGACAGGAGCTGTGACGAGTTTCTCTTTTGAGAGTGTTGAAAGCAACGTCACACTCAGGAGTCCAGGAGTACTTGACATGTTTCTGGAGGAGGTTGGATAGAGGCTTAGCAATCTTTGAGAAGTTTTACACAAACCTTCTGCAATAGCTTGCAAGCCCAAGGAAACTATAGAGCTGCTTGACATTCTGAGGAGGCTCCCAGTTCACAATTGCAGAAACCTTCTCCGGATTAACAGAAATGCCCTTGGCGGAGATGATGTGACAAATATAAATAACTTCATCAAGCCAAAACTCACATTTGGAGAACTTTGCGTATAACTGATACTCTCTGAGCTTGTTGAGCACCAATCGCAAATGCTTGGCATGATCCTTTTTATTATTGGAGAAGACCAGGATATCATCGAGATACACGAGGACGAATTCATTGGTGGAGGGGTTGAAGATGAAGTTCATCATCCGAGAGAATATTGGAGGGGCATTGGCAAGCCCGAAAGACATGACAGTGTATTCATAAGAACCAAAGCTTGTTTTGAGTGTTGTCTTTGGGATATCTTCTTCACGAATGCGAATCTGATGATACCCCATTCGGAGGTCAAGCTTGGAAAACACCTTTGCACCTTTGAGTTGCTCGAATAATTCATTGATATTGGGAAGTGGGTATTTATTCTTGATTATTTTCTTGTTCAATGGGCGGTAATCGACGCAAAGTAGGTCCGTGCCATCCTTCTTTTGGACAAAAAGAACACCACAACCCCATGGAGATGAACTTGGTCTGATCAGACCTAGACGCTTTTGTTCATCGAGCTATTTCTTCAATTCTTTTAGCTCTTTTGGCCCAAGCTTGTTTGGGCGCTTGCAAACGGGTTCTATACCGGGCTCATGTTTAATAACAAACTCAACTATCCGGTGATGAGGCATACCCAGAAGCTCTTCAGGAAAGACATCTTGATACTCACAAACAACTAGAATCTGAGAAATAGCGTCTAACTTGCCTTTCTCATTGAGAGAGAACAACCGAATGGTTTCAATACGAGCGGAAAAGATGATCACATCATCAGAAGGATGCGTCAATTTAATCTCCTTGGCAACACAATCATGAAAGGCCTTGTGCTTAGAAAGCCAATCCATGCCGAGAATGAGATCAATATCAGAGTCGCCGAGAACAAATGGGGAAGCCGGGAATTTATAATTGCCCATCTTGATGGTAACATCAGGAATCGTTGTGGTAGCCCTCATAGACAAGCCCGGAGAAACAACTCCCATAGGTTTTCTCAACATCTTCGAAATGAAATCATGCTTAGCAACAAATGGTCTTGACATGAAATAATGTGATGCACCAGAATGGAATAAAACTTTGGCAGCAATAGAGTTAACTGAAAGGTTACCCATGATCACATCTGAAGAATCCTCTGCTTGATCTGAATTGATCATGTTCACCCTTGCATTCTTGGAATTGTGCTTGACAACTGCATTGCTTGCTGACCTGACCGGAGGAGGAGGCGGAAGCCGCTTCTGGGTGCACTTGTTTGAGTAATGCCCTTTTAAACCACACTTGTGACAAGTGACCTCTAAAAGCGGACGGAAAAGTGGAGGAGGAGGACCACCTGTCCTCGGAGCCTGAGACTGAAACTTGTTCTGGTAGCCTGGGTTGGGTGGGAGAGAAGATCCACAACCACCTGAGTGCTTCTGCTGGTAGGGCTGACGAAATGGAGGATGTGGAGGAAGCCAGAACTT
Organism: Triticum urartu; assembly: GCF_003073215.2. Taxonomy (NCBI): domain Eukaryota; kingdom Viridiplantae; phylum Streptophyta; class Magnoliopsida; order Poales; family Poaceae; genus Triticum; species Triticum urartu. The sequence continues at coordinate 267,929,683 of NC_053024.1, read as the reverse complement.
CTGTTGCTTAGCTGCCACTTGAGAGGAAGATGATGAGTGGACTGCATGGCTGATTCTCTTTTTGGAAGCTTCACACTTGAGCTAAGCAGCTTCTTGCTTGAGAGCCATGTTATAGAACTTATCAAACTGAGTATGATCAACAAGAACGAGAGCTAACTGTAGATCCTCTCTGAGGCCACCCCTGAAGTGATAGATCATGCTCTTTTCATCAGGAACGTCTTGCCTTGTGAAGCGAGCAAGATTTTGAAACTAGATGTTGTATTGATACACGGACATGCTTCCTTGCTTGAGATTGAGGAATTCCTCATGCTTGCTCTCGACAACACTTGTTGGAATGTGATGAGCGCAAAAGTCCTGGCAGAAGTTAGTCCAGGTAATCACTCGACCCCCTCTAGAATCTTTGTACTGTTGATACCAATCTACTGCTTGGTCCTTGAGCTGAAAAGAAGCGAACTTGACATAGTCCTCAGGCCTGACATTGTTGCATTCAAAATGCTTGTTGATGTCCATGAGCCAATCATCAGCATCCATGGCCTCACACAAGCGCTGAAAGACTTTGGCTCATTTGCAAGAAACTGGTTGAGTGTAGTGAACTAAGGCTGATTGTTGAATTGCCCTTGACCTTGGTTTCCTTGGTTGCCTTGGCCTTGGTTGTGCTCTTGCAAGAGCTGCAAAAGCATCTGGGTATTGAATCTAGAACAAAACTATTTTGATTCTTAGGAATATATATTGGAGAGTAGGATTCTTTTTACTCCTCATCCCCTTCGTCGCTCTGGTAAGGACTCCTGACGTAGATGTTTTGACTTCTCTCTCCTCATTTTCACTAAAAAAATTAGGATCACGCGGGTATCTTGGGATCATTCCGATATTTTTGTGATGAGAACATTGTTCTTGGTGCCTCCTGACATTTAGGGGTTGTGGTAGTGTCCCGGGGAGTTGAGCTCCGAGGTGTTGTCGTCACAATTTTATCATAGCAGTTCTGGTATACCTGAGCTCGATGACATCAAAAATCCCTTTTATGCAGTTAGTGGTGAGATAACCTCGACGCCACCAAGTACTGGCGAGGGAGTTCGGGAGTATTGCCACAGCTAGTATAAAGGATGCTTTTTGAAGGTCAAGGTACACGATTTCTAGAGTTTTCTTGGTTATGTGTTGATGGATGGATACAGTGGAGTGTAGGGCTTGTTAGTTGTGTGATATATATTGTGCCTCCCTGTATCCCCAACACCAGATTGCATAACCAGAAAGATTTGGGAGTTAATAGGTGGGAATTCAAGTAGCTCTTAGTTATTCTTCCGGCAGAAAATTGGTATGGCATTGGGTGATTCTTACCACTTATTTGTTCCAGTCATACCTTGTTGTTTCATTCATGAACCTTTGTCTAAGTGGCTTCTCATCTTAATGGTCGTGTAATGTTAACTTTGGAATGCATTCGTTCAATCTCTGTTCGAATGTTTATTGTGAAGACTATATGTTGCACACATCTATCTATTGATTCGGCTTGTCTATCATAGTCTAACGGATGTCACCTTCTTCAGGATGGCTCCCCCAACGCGTCTGAATCCGCAACGTACCGATGGAGAGCAGTCGATGTCAGCGGTCCGATCAAGCAAGGGGCTCCTAAGTCGGGATGACTCTTATTACCAACTTGTAATGCCCAATATGCGACTATACTCCTTACATGTCGAGGCACGACTTGGGGTCTAAGCACATATTGGTATGGTCGCAAGAGTGCTTGTATCTTTGCTCATCTCATGTACTGAATAGATAGAATACGAGCTTCGGCTTACAATCGCCACAATGTCACACAGTATCATCAAGTTATACAATCATTCAAGAAGATCACAAAGTCCCGCTATGGATGGAATCAAATGAATGAAAGACAACCACCCATGCTAAGTCCTGATCGACCCTACTAGGCACCACTACTGATCATCCGGAAAGGAAACGCAGTAACGGCCACGGTCCTTGTCAAACTCCCACTTGAGTTTAGTGGCATCACCTGCATCAATCTTCATGGTACATGCAAATGTGTTTGTAGTATCTGTGATCCACGTGGACTCAGGAATCTCAAAACCCGTGACAGCAAGACTATTTAAGCTTAAAGGTAAGATGTGGGTATATGGTGGAGTTGCAACAAGCACTAAGCATTGTATGGTTGCTAGCTTCCAAATACAAGAATAAGATGAGAAACTATGATACGGTCGTAATCTAGTAATGATCAAGAAGTGATCCTGGACTACTTGTGTTCAAACATAACCCCACCATGTTCTCTTCCCGAACCTCGTCGAAAACAGACCATCACGGTTACACATGCGGTTGGTGTATTTTAGTTGAGTCTGGTTTCAAGTTCGCCACAACCGAATATTAAAAACTCCCATCTGTCGCACAACCGTTGGCACGGCTCTCGAAAGTTTAAACCCTGCAGGAGTGTCCCAACTTAGCCCATGACAAGCTCATGATCCGCGGAGATAATCCTCCATGGCGGGACCCTCCGATCAGACTCAGAATCCCGGTGCACAAGACATTTCGACAATGGTAAATCAAAACCAGCAAGACCTCCCGACATGCCGACACCCTGATAGTAGCCGTGCGTATCCCGTCTCAGGCCACGACGAATAAGCTAAGTGTGAAGGTACCAAAATACACCAAGTTGCCATGGGGCGGTCGCGCACAGTGCTCTAGTTTGGACCAACACTCATGAGGAGCACTAGCCCAGGTTGTTGATTAAGAATCCACGGGTTAATTACTCCCTATGCAAATTTTAGTTGTTATTAGGCAAATGGTAAAACCAATGTTGGGCCTTGCTGGAAGAGTTTTATTCAAAGAGAACTGTCAAGAGGGGCCCATAAACCCTCACCGTGTTAGGGACGCAAAATTCAAGGAACATAACACTGGTATGACGGAAACTAAGGCAGCAAGAGTGGAACAAAACACCGAGCAAAAGACCAAGCCTTCCACCCTTTACCAAGTATATAGATGCATTAATTAAATAAGAGATATTGTGATATCCCAACATATCCATGTTCCAACATGGAACAACCTGCACTGCACCTGCAACTAGCAATGCTATAAGAGGGGTTGAGCAAAGTGGTAACATAGCCAAACAATGATTTGCTGGGAAGGTGGCTTAGAGGCTTGACATGGCAATATGGGAGGCTTGATAAAAAAAGTGGTAGGTAGCGCGACATAGCGATAGAACGAACAACTAGCAAGCAAAGATAGAAGTGATATCGGGGGTAATGATCATCTTGCCTGCAATGTTTTTAGGGGTATCGAATCCTTGCTCCTCGTGAACGTACTCGACGGGGTTCTCGTACTTAAACTTGTCTCCCGGCTCTACCCCAAGCAAGAACAAAAGCAAGGGAACAACAATGAATCACGGTGCAATGTGCAAGCAACATGATGCAAGACATGGCATGGGATGCAATATATGATGTGCAATGCATATGGGTACTCCGGAAGGGAAAAAGATGATCATGGCATTAACTTGGCAAACCAAGCATGCCACTGGATAGATTGGGAGATTTCAGTTGAAGTCCAGATGAAGATCACCGGAAATGGATGCACGGTTTGCAAATGACGAGCAAAACAAGAACAATGCAAAACTGCGCTTAACAGCAACATAGCACTTAAGATGCATCATGAAAATATGCTATAGCACTCCAACATGAAAACAAAATACATTTCAGTGAAGTACAGGTGAAGCTCTACAAATCATGAATACTGAGCTACTGCTAGAACTCACTAGAACAAGTCTAGAACAGCATGGAAAAAATGCAAATGATATGAGTTTAACAGACTTTGTAGAAATTCACTGAGCATGACAGAAATAGCATCAGGTAGCAATATTATGGCTAGTAAACTACATGCTACAGGAAGATATCATGGCAAACTTTAGCATGGCATGCTAGTGCTAAATACAAGCAACACGACTCCCTTAGTGAACTTGTTCCAAAGATCCACAAAAAAGATGATAGGATCAATGCAAACACGGCAAATGATATGAACAGATTTCAGACTTAGTATAATTACATGGCATGGCAGAAATAAATTCATGATAGCAACTTTGCAAGCTTGTGGCACTCATCACAGTGCACATTATGGCATGGAAAAAAATCTAGCATGGAGTAGACATGAAAAGGAAGCTACACATGTGCCAAAATACCACATAGCATGTTTGAATTTAATCACAAAAAATGACCAAACAGCAACATGATGTAAAATGACATGTGTGCAAACTTGCTCAAATGTAGAAACTAATGCCACCACTGGATTGGTGGGATTTTTCTAGCGCAAAAACATATATAATATGTTGTGGTTCTTATAGGAAAATCCCCACACTTTCACAAATATGCAACCTGCCTAAAATGGATATTACAGAAATAGCATTTCCCCTAAAGGGAAATGTCCAGAAATGGACTAGCCAGAAAGAGAAAGATGCTATATACCAGAAATGGAATAAGCTGAGGTTAGAAACAAAATAAAAGAAAAATAGAGGGGGGAGGGGATGACATGTGGGGTCCTGGCCGTGGGTGCGGCTGATTGGTGGGTCCAGAAGGGCCCACATGGCGGAGGCTCACGACGGGCTCGAGTACGGGAAAACAGAGGAGGGGCTCACCGGGGGGCAGAGACGACGGAGAGCTCGTCGGAGCCTCTCCGATGACCAAAAGATGCGGTGGTTGGGCGCAACGGGGTCGCCATAGGTTCCCGCACCCGCCGGTGTTGCAAAAAGCACCGGGCGACGATGGAGGCGTCGATGGTGACATGTTACAGAGGCGGCACGGCGAGGATGGACGCGACAACGCGGGGGAGCTAGACGGGTGGCAACAAGTAGGGTTTCGGCGACTGCAATGCGAGGGACACGCCGGACATGCTAACTGCGGCGAGCAAGGTAAGGGTCCTCGCTGGAGACGAGGCCCGATGGCAGCGAGTTCTTGCACTCGACGACGACCTAGCTACGGAGCGAAGAGGACGGAACAAAGAGGTCCGGGAGGAGTGGAGGCTCACCACGCACATGCTCGTGTGCTTGGAAGGGCGGAAGGAGGACGGACACGGAGGGGATCGCCGGAGACGAGCGGCGACCGAAGCGGAGGAGAATGCGGGGAAGGAGTCGAACTTGGCGCCCCTCGAGGTCTTAGAGGTAGCAAGGGACATAGTCAATGACGGCGGACTTGACAGACATGATCGCCATGCCCTAGGTGGCCGGAGAGCACGGCGGCTATGAGGCTGAGCACCCTGACGCACTCAGGACGGCGGTGGAACCGCAGATCTGTTGGTTTAGGTGGCCAGGCAGTGGCAGCGAGGGGATGAGGGAACCATAGCGGAGTGGCAGGGCAACGAGAGGGGGTTTATAGGGGGTCAGGGCGACGACTGGAGCACGCTGTCGTCTTGGCCGTGGCCATGTCTGTGCGCGAAAGGGGGACCGAAGGAGGGAGAAAAGGTGGGTGCGCGCTACAGGGCAGCCACTGACAGGTGGGGCCGAGGCGGCCACATGGCGAGGGGCTAGCGGGGATGTGCGGGCAAGTGAGAGAAAAGGCAGGGGAGGGGAGCGCCTGGGCTAGCTGGGTTCGCTGCTGGGCCGCCCTGGAGGCCGAGGCCCAGCTGACTGCTGCTGCTACTGGGATGCGCGCCTGATGCTGCTGCTGTTGCCTTTTTCCTTTTTCTCAAACATAAAAAGTAAGGAAAAGCACAGGGGGAAAATGGAGAGGAGTTTGAGAAATATAAAAAAATTCCCATGATCCTGAAATATTGCTCTATTTGAATAAATTGTGTTGGACATTTTTAGGGGTAAGAAAATAAGTCAAGTTTGAATATAATTCAAACTTGAACCATTTTAAAACCTAACCAAAACAACTTAAAATTTAATGGAATTTGCTAGAGATGTTTAGGACATGATGACTGATTTGTGAGGAAGTTTTGAACATTAATGGAGTGGGGAAAATGGAAATTGCCAAATAAAAGAAAGAGGAGGAGGGGGGAGGTGATGCAAGCAGGTGGGCATGCATGGATAACACATGGGTCAAGCCACAATAATACATGATTGTCGGGGGAAACGACACCTATGGGATCACTGGGGTCCCTTTTTGCTACGGTTGGCGGGGGCGAGGTTGTGCAAAGAGCGGGTCTAGAAGCCAGCACAAGGATCGTTTACCCAGGTTCGGGCCGCGAGGATGCGTAATACCCTAGGCCTGCTTTTGTGTATATTTGAGTGTTCTTGAGTTCTTGAACTAGCTACGATGCGTGTGCCATCCAAAAAATCTGAATCCTTCTACAGTACGCCTCGGGCCTCCTTTTATAGTCAAAAGGGGCTGCCACAGTGGCATACAGGACGTGGAAAGGTATACAGCAATCGAGTCTATCTTCTGGCACTATAGGACAAACACATTTAATGTGTTGTTGATGTGTCCTTCTTGCTTTAGCGGGGATGGCAAGGAAGCTCGTCCCAGCTGTCGCCGCCTAGCCTGGCCTTGACACGCGTCCGAACTGACGAGGTGTGTAGTGCCACATTGGCTGGCTGCTGAGTTGGTGTGGTGGCTGAATCTTCACGAAGATCTGCATGCCACCACGCAGGTGCTTGTCGAGTTGGCCTAGATGTCGCACGTCACCACGCAGGCGCCTGCCTGGTTGGTGGGATGGTAGCTGCATGGGAATGGCGATGGAGTCTTGGCAGACGTGGTCCTGGCTGCGGCCCCATGGATGTTTTCGGCAAGAGTCTTGTCGGGGCCCCGGCAAGTGTCTTGCCGTGGCATCTTGGTTGACCCCGGCAAGGGTCTTGCCGGGAGTCTCGTGGACATCCGTGGAAGGATCTTGTCGAGGATCATCATCTTCTGGTCTCGACAAAGATCTGCATGCCACCATGGAGGTGCCTGCCAAGCCTCGGTTCCAAAGTGGTTGATGGTGTTGGAACTGTTGGGCTCAAGGGGGGGCGGCTCTGCTGGCGTCGGGCAAGTTGCCCCGGCAAGGTTCTTGCCGGGACTGTGGAGGCTGGCCCGGCAAGGGCCTTGCCGAGGGAGTCCACCTCGCCCCTCTCCTCTTCGTGTTTCTATCTTGGCGTTGTGCTGGTTATCTTGTGGCTTTGCTTCCTTCCTCTGCCCCGCAAGGTGTGGCCGCAGGCGCGGCTCCAACTACCCGAACACAAGTAAAGGGGTACAAAATAGGACCCCTTCTTTTGTGCATCGACAGGAGCCCCCGGGCCTGGGCCATACATAAGCGCGGCGTGTTGTTGTGCTAGGCCCATAACGATGCGCGGGTATGCGGGGCCAAGTTTTACTGTTGTAACTCCCTCGCCCGTCGCACTTCCCCATGACCCGCGTTGAATGCACGACATGGGGGTCGTGCGTGAGATGGGGGTCATGCGTGGGGCGGTTGCTGCCCTCATGCATCACATCGCTATGAATGGTAAAGAGGCGGCTCGTACCTTCCCCATAAAAGGGAGGAAAACGCAGGGGCGCGACTCATTTACTAGGTGGACTTGGGTCGCGGCCTTCAAGGTGCCCGCGCCCCACGGTCACGGGGTGGAATGCGGTCGCTTCAGTCGCCCTCTTGATTCCGGTTTTCTAGCCACGTGTCCTACATGCCCCGAGGAGGGTAGGTGGTGGACGCGGAGGGCACAGTCCATAATGTGGAGGCGGGAAACTGGGTCGCCACTGATTGGAGCAGCGGTTCGGTCCCGATTCCCCGCGCCCCTTGGCGGCCGGATTGGTCGAGCGGGGTGGCCGAGCCTCGGCCCCGCCCCTTTATATGAGGAAAGGGAGGGGGACGGCGTCCTTCGATCCTTCAGCGCTCATCTCCTCCGCCTCGTCCCCTTTCTTCTCTTCATCATGGCGAGAGGGCGTGCTGGTGCTCCGATGGCAGCGACGAGGGCCTCCGCTCGATAGCGTGCCCTTCCTTCCCAAGAGCTCGTGGCGGTGGAGCCGACCGCGAGAGGAAGATGGAGGGGGCGAAGCTGAGGCCGCCGTGGCGCTTTGGGAGGAGGAGGACAGGGTGGTGCACCGGCTTTGCCTCCACCTGCGGCCCCTCCTCCAATGGAGGGCCATATCGGAGACCAGCCCCGCGAGTTGTACGTCAGGCTGCGTGGGCCAGTGTGCGGTCTTCTTTGTCTCGCCACTCCATTTGCTCGAGAGATGGAGCTTGACCCGCCTCAGGCCTTGAGGTTGCACATGAGGGGCAGTGGGAATGGCAGCATGCGGGTCGACGTCGACTTCCCAGCCCCTCATGTTATGTATCTCCGTTGTGGGTGGAAGACCTTTGCCCGTGCCCATAGCCTGTCGGAGGGGCTCATCCTCCAATTCAAATTGATGGAGGACGGCCTGCTCTCCCTCAAGGTCTTCGGGCTCATAAGAACTCGCTTGAGGTGTTGTGCGGAGAGCTCCTCTTACGGCGAACCCTCCTCCTTGAGCGGGAATGACGAGGAGGACAGCGACAGCGACGATGAGGGCGTCAAGCGGGAGGACGTCGACTCGAACTCCGACTGACCGCGCCGCCCCTCTCCCTCGGCCCCCCGCTCTGCCGATGGTTTTCCTCATCAAGCTCTCCATCAGCGCATTCCCCGCCGCTTCCTTTTTGCCTTCACCCGCCGCACCTGGAGGAAAAGGCCAAGAACGGAGATCACAGGGAACCTATCTTTTTCTTAAATTGTAGGCACTTGCCAAATCTTAATTTCTATATAATGTAATCTCTCGAGTCCATGCTTGTATCATGTAACCTTTGCACTTGCATCAGCATATTAATGAAAAAGTCTAGTCCTGTCGGTAACTCGTGCACGTGTATGTTCGTGCGGAGGCGAAATGCCTTCTTAGTGTAAATAAACGAGTCCTTCCGGCAAGCCACCTTGCCGGCGCCCCTTGCGCCTGTCGGAGAATCACATCTGCCGGGTTACAGACAAAGGGCCCAGCCCCCGTCCACCTCTTTTTGACAAGGGTCACCACGACCATTCTAACCAAAGCAGTGTTGGAGTCGGAAATGGGAGTCCCCGAGTCCTTAAAGACGAGTGGCGAGGTTTTCTAATGCACAAGTCACAGGTTACGAATACGAATGGGCAAGAGGTAAACTTTATCTGCTTGGTTTGCCGGGGATTGCTGTGTCGGGCAGTCTTCTCAACTTCTTGCCAGAGCCGGGTCCTTGGCAGGATCGTGCATCCTTGCCGTGACTAGAAAGAAGTGAGGACAAAAGCACGGAAATTTACTAGAATCAAAAAGCAGTACACTACAGTACCTTGGACAAGCATGCATATATGTATATACACAAACATGGAAATCAACAGGAAACTATACATACTAAGGGATTCCTCTTCCCTGACTGCGCACAGGGTCTGCGCCTGGCTCCGTACATAGGGTTACATGCCTCAGCAGCAAGGCTAGTACGAAACGGGGGTTGCCGGGGCTCCCGGCAACCGCGCCTTAGGGGTAAAACTTGCAAAGATTTTCAATATTCCAGGAGTTGCTCATCGGAATGCCATCTTCAGTCTCCAGGCCGACGATGCCAGGCCTGGTGACTTGTGTTACCCGATAAGGGCCTTCCCACTTTGGCGTCAACTTGTTTGGATTCTTGGGGGATTGGATCTGCCGAAGAACAAGGTCGCATTCCTCAAGGCCTCGGGCATGAACCTTGCAGCTATATAGCGGTGTAAGGCTTCCTCGTAGCGAGCGGCTCGCACAGCAGCCCGAAGACGATCTTCCTCAAGGAGCGTCGCATCATCTTGGTGCAACTGCTCTTGCTCAAGCTCATCATAAGCGAGCACTCGAGCTGACCCGTATATGAGTTCAGTGGGGAGAACTGCTTCTGCCCCATATACCAAGGCAAAGGGTGTCTGGCCACTGGCCCGATTTGGTGTCGTCCTGATTGACTAAAGAACCGTTGGCAACTCATTAATCCAGCGTCTTCCGCACTTGCATAGCTTGTCAAAACTCCTGGTCTTGAGGCCCCGCAGCACTTCTGCATTCGCCCTCTCAGCCTGGCCGTTACTTCTGGGATGGGCAATAGAAGCAAAACGGACCTTGCTGCCGAGGTCTTGAATGAACTTCATGAAGGTACGACTTGTGAACTGCGTGCCATTGTCGGTGATGACTCTGTTCGGCACACCGAAACGGCAGACTAGTCCCTTGAAGAACTTGATAGCTGACTGTGTTGATACCTTTCTCATTGGCTCCACTTTCGGCCACTTTATGAACTTGTCGATCGCAACATACAAGTACTCAAAGCCCCCAGTAGCACGGGGAAAGGGGCCCTGTATGTCGAGTCCCGAGACCGAAAAGGCCAGGAAAGAGGGATTGCCTGAAGAGCTTGGGCGGGTTGATGAAGCTTCTTTGAATGGAACTAGCACACTTCACACTTGGTTACTAGTGCAGTTGCATCCTGGAGGGCAGTGACCAGAAGAAACCTTGCCGGAACGCTTTGCCGGCAAGGGACCTTGACCCTATGTGGGAACCACACATGCCTCCATGTATCTCTGCCAACAGCCTCAGTCCGTCCTCTCGAGGAATGCACTTCAATTTCACACCGTTCGGTCTCCTCCTATAGAGGGCATCATCCACAAACTGGTACATGCTGGACCGGCGGGGCACTTTCTTTGCTTCTTCCCGCTCCTTAGGAAGCTCTCCTGTTTGGAGGAAATGGACGGTGGGCTGTGCCCATGCCGGAGCCTAGGGCTCGACGGCAAGGACTAAAGGCTCATCTTCGGCTACAAGGGCAGCTGCTTCTATGGCCATGGCGTGAGGTCCTGCCGAGGGTTGCTGCCTTTCGGCAAGTTTTGGGCTCCCGGCAACGTCCTTGCCGGCGGCTGCTGGGAGCTCGGTGGGAAAGTACTTGTTGGGGCCTGCCTTCCTTCGTTTGTTCTATCATGCTGATGGTTCAACGGTTGGGTGAGTTAGCTAAAGCACAAAGGTACCTGGTTCCACAGGAAACCTGAGGGCAGCACGCTTTGTCAGGTCATCGGCAATGTCGTTCTCCGCTCGGGGAACATGCTCTGCTTGCAACCCGTCAAAGTGGTCTTCCAACTTCCTCACTTCATCCACATAGGCCTCCATCAAAGGGCTCTGGTAGTCTTTGTTTACTTGCTTGACGACGAGTTACGAATCACCTCTGACGATGAGCTTTCTGATTCCATGGTTTGTGCGATCCTGAGAGCGGCCAACAACCCCTCGTACTCTGTCGTGTTGTTCATTGATTTTTCCTGGGGAAAGTGCATCTGGATTACGTACTTGAGGCGCTCTTCGGTGGGTGTGACGAGCAATATGCCGGCACCAGCACCCTGGAGTGAGAAAGCTCCATCAAAGTACGTAATCCACTCACTGCTTGTCTCCTTGCCGGGGAGGGTGGTCTCTTGAATCTCCTCGCCGGGCGTTGCGGTCCATTCTGCTATGAACTCCGCCAGGGCTTGGCTCTTGATTGTTGAAGTACTTTCAAACTTGAGCCCAAAGCTCGACAGCTCCAACACCCACTCCACAATCCTCCCAGTCGCATCTGGATTGTGCAAGATTCGTTGCAATGGGAGGCGCGTGACGACGGTGATCTCATGTGCTTGGAAATAGTGGCGCAGCTTCCTCGATGCCACGAGGAGGCTAAAAAGTAGCTTCTGCATACCAGAATATCTTGACCTAGCCCCATGCAAGAGGGAACTGGCAAAATTGACTAGGTGATGTACCATCTTCTTCTATCCTACATTGCTTATCTGCGCAGACTCCACCTTGCCGAGGTCGGGCCTCGCCGGGGGTTCTACCTTGCCGGTGTTAGACCCTACCTGGGATGGCCCCGTCCTACCACCCGATGGCTCCGCTGTTATCACTGCCTCTTCCTCAAGTTCCCTCTGTGCCACCAGCGCGGCACTGAACACTTGATTCATTGCTGCCAAGTATAGTAGCAACGGCTCTTGCGGTTTGGACCTGCCTTTTTCAAAACTTTGAAAAAGGGAAGGGCGCGCTCAGCAGATTTGGAGATGAATCTACCCAGGGCGGCAATGCAGCCGACGAGCCTACGGACGTCTTTGACCCACTTCGGTGCTTCAATTTGTTCGATCGCCTTGATCTTGTGAGGATTTGCTTCAATTTCACACTGAGACACAAAGAACCCGAGAAGTTTGCCGGACGGGACACCGAACACACACTTCTCTGGGTTGAGCCCGAGGTCGAACTTATGCAGATTCGCAAATGTTTCTTCTGGGTCTTGTATGAGCATGGCCGTGTCCTTGGTTTTGACCACTATATCATCCATATAGGCTTCCATATTTCTATGTAGATGGGGCTCAAAACCAATATGGACCGCTCGGGCAAACGTAGAACCGACGCTCTTCAACCCAAAAGGCATCCGTACAAAACAGTACGTACCACATGGGGTGATGAACGCGGTCTTCTCTTCGTCTGTGGAGTTGGTTTCCGCACCGGTGTCCTCGCCGGGGTACGTCCGCCCCTCTTCAGCTCGAGCATATCTATCAGCCAGAACATAAAGTTCGGCCACATCCTTGACCTTGTTCATCACCAACTCTTCACGCATCTTGCGGTTGAGCAAATTCTGATGGAATGCGCTGATAATTGTGGCGGGATGAACATCTGGGATGTTGTACTGCACTCGGCTTAACCTTTGTATGTACTTGCGTAGGTTTTCTCCTTCATTCTGGGGGATGATGTCAAATCGCTTGCTTGGCCATGAGCTTGGTGGCCTCCAGTGAAGGTGCCAACAAACTCATGACACAAATCCGACCAAGAAGAAATGGAATCCACTGGCAAGTGCATCAACCACGACATGTTTGAGTGCCAACAGGAAGTAATTGGATAGCACCTTGTCATCGCGGGCTCCAGCAGCTTGCATCGCGATGGTGTAGATGCTGAGGAACTCCGACGGGTGGGTCTTGCCATTGTACTTTTCGCCAACATCAGGCTTGAACGTGCGGTGGGAGGGCCACTGGAACTGCCACACCTCTCAGGTAAAGGCTGGACAACCCACCTCGTAAGGCAGGTCGCCGGGACCCCCCGGTGCTGGGTGGTCCATAGTATGCCCCGCACGCCGATCTGACTGATGGCGCGTCTCCCGTCATCGTTCGATGGTAGTTCGAGCGTCTTCCTGGGCTCGTTCCTGAAGGACTTGACGTTGGTCGCGGCGGGTTCACGGGCCGTATGACGTGGTGGCAACGTTGTCACCGACGTTGCGTCGACGGGTTGGTGGCTGTTGTTGCGGTCGTGGCAGGGGAAGTGCACCGTGGTCGCAGCGCCTCTGCCCCCCCCCCCCCCCCCCCCGCGTCCACTGGTTCGTCAGGACGCAGGTGCGAGGGTCCCGCTGGGAGCGGCTTGTCTTTGTTGGCGAAGCCGACAAGGCTTCGGATGGTGGTTCTCCACTCGTCGAGCTTCTCCACGACGGGGGGGAGTCAAGCAGCAGCTGCACGCACGCGAGTGCTTCTGCCAGCGTAGGCGGCGGCGAGATCTGCATAGACCGTGAAGAACTCCGACTTCTAACCAGGTTAGAAGGGGCTCGGTCACGGTCTCGTGGTCGTGCGCCGCCTGCACCGGCGTCTGAGCGCGCACGCCGGCCTGGTTCGTCCTGCAAGTGGCTCATAGGGCTATTTCCGCGGCGGTGACCAGGGGCTCCGGCATCACGGTGTTTCTCATCACGCATAGCCTGGGAAGGGCGCGGCGTAGGCGCCAGCTGGGGTGCCATAGAGGTTGATGTGCCGCACGTGGGCAGCACGGCCCCGCCCCCGGATCCAGCCGCACGCGGCTCGTCGTCTTGGATTCGGACGACGCCGCTCACCTGGCACTGATCGCCAGAATGTCGTGGACGCTCGCGGGCCACGTCCCCGGCCCCATCCATGGGCGCCCGGCCGTCTGCTCGTGCTGGCGCGGATAGGTCGGCCCCGGACGAGCCGATCGCTGTGATCCCCTTTCTCTTGGGGGGCATGGTGATGATGAAGTCGGTGTGCTAACCTTCAAACCGGATTTTCACATCTTGCGCCCCCTACCTGGCGCGCTAGAGATGTCGGGGGAAACGACACCTTTGGGATCACTGGGGGTCCCTTTTTGCTACGGTTGGCATGCGCGAGGTTATGCAAAGAGCGGGTCTAGAAGCCAGCACAAGGATTGTTTACCCAGGTTCGGGCCGCGAGGATGCGTAATACCCTAGTCCTGCTTTTGTGTATATTTGAGTCTTCTTGAGTTCTTGAACTAGCTACGATGCGTGCTTTCGTCCAAAAAATCTGAATCCTTCTCCAGTACGCCTCGGGCCTCCTTTTATAGTCAAAAGGGGCTGCCACAGTGGCATACAGGAGGTGTAAAGGTATACAGTAATCGAGTCTATCTTCTGGCACCGTAGGACAAACGCATTTAATGCGCTGTCGATGTGCCCTTTTTGCATTATCGGGGACGGCAACGAAGCTCGTCCCAGCTGTCGCTGCCTCTCCTGGCCTTTACGCGCGTCTGAACTGACGAGGCGTGTAGTGCCACGTTGGCTGGCTGCTGAGTCGGTGTGGTGGCTGAATCTTCACGAAGATCTACATGCCACCACGCAGGTGCTTGTCGAGTCGGCCTAGAGGCCGCACGTCGCCACCCAGCCGCCTGCCCAGCTAGTGGGCTAGAATCTGCATGGGAACGACAGTGGAGTCTTGGCAGACGTGGGCCCCCCGCGGATGTTTTCGGGAGGAGTCTTGCCGGGGCCCCGACAAGGGTCTTTCCGCGGCATCTTGGTCGTCCCCGACAAGGGTCTTGCCGAGGGTCTCGTGGACATACTTGGCAAGGATCTTGCCAATGATCATTGTCTTCTGGTCTCCACAAAGATCTGCATGCCACCATGAAGGTGCCTCCTGATACGTCTCCATCGTATCTACTTTTCCAAACACTTTTGCCCTTGTTTTGGACTCTAACTTGCATGATTTGAATGGAACTAACCCGGACTAACGATGTTTTTGAGCAGAATTGCCATGGTGTTATTTTTGTGCAGAAATAAAAGTTCTCGGAATTACCTAAAAATCAACGGAGATTATTTTTGGAATATAAAAAAATACTGGAAGAAGAATCCACGTCAGGGGGCCCACACCCTGTCCACGAGGGTGGGGGCGCACCTACCCACCATGGGCACGCCCCCTGCCTCGTGGGCCCCCTGACGCTCCATCGAACTCAACTCCAACTCCATATTCTCGTGTTCGGGGAGAAAAAAAATCAGAGAGAAGGATTCATCATTTTTTACGATACGGAGCTACCGCCTAGCCCTAAACTCTCTCGGGAGGGCTGATTTGGAGTTTGTTTGGGGCTCCGGAGAGGGGAATCTGTCGCCATCGCCATCATCAACCTTCCTGCATCACCAATTTCTTGATGCTCACCGCCGTACGTGAGTAATTTCATCGTAGGCTTGTTGGACGGTGATGGGTTGGATGAGATTTACAACGTAATCGAGTTAGTTTTGTTAGGTTTTGATCCCTAGTGTCCACTATGTTCTGAGATTGATGTTGCTATGACTTTGCTATGCTTAATGTTTGTCACTAGGGCCCGAGTGCCATGATTTCAGATCTGAACCTATTATGTTTTCATGAATATATGTGAGTTCTAGATCCTATCTTGCAATTCTATAGTCACCTATTATATGTTATGATCCGTTAACCCCGACGTGACAATAATCGGAATACTTACCTGTGATGACCATAGTTTGAGGAGTTCATGTATTCACTATGTGTTAATACTTTGGTCTGGAACTCTATTAAAAGGAGGTCTTAATATCCCTTAGTTTCCAATAGGACCCCCCTGCCACGGGAGGGTAGGACAAAAGATGTCATGCAAGTTCTTTTCCATAAGCACATATGACTATATTCGGAATACATGCCTACATTACATTGATGAACTGGAGCTAGTTCTATGTCACCCTATGTTATAACTGTCGCATGATTGATCGCATCCAACATAATTATCCATCACTGATCCATTGCCTACGAGCTTTTCATATATTGCTCTTCTCTTATTTACTTTTCCGTTGCTACTGTTACAATCACTATAAAACCAAAAATATTACTTTTGCCACTGTTACCACTACTATCATATTACTTTGCTACTAAATACTTTGCTGCAGATATTAAGTTTCCAGGTGTGGTTGAATTGACAACTCAGCTGCTAATACTTGAGAATATTCTTTGGCTCCCCTTGTGTTGAATCAATAAATTTGGGTTGAATACTCTACCCTCGAAAAATGTTGTGATCCCCTATACTTGTGGGTTATCAAGACTATTTTCTGGCGACGTTGCCAGGGAGCATAGCTCTAATCTTTAAGTCACTTGGGATTTATATCTGCTTATCATTATGAAGAACTTGAAAGATCAAAGAACCAAGATTTTTCCCTCAACTACGAGGGGAGGTAAGGAACTTCCATCTAGCTCTGCACTTGATTCACCTTCTGTTTTGAGTAAACTTGCGACACCTACTGCTGCTATTGATTTCGATAGGTCGCATGTTATTGATAATGCCACTTCTTCTATGCGTGATATTTATGATGAAACTACCTCTATGCTTGATACTAATGTTCCACTAGGTGAATTTCTTGATGAACAACTTGCTAGGGCTAGAGAGAATGAAATTATTGAATCTGATATTATTGATGAAAGTGATGTTGAAGATTCTCCCCCTAGATATGAATTGCCTGTTGTTCCAAGGGTTATGTTATGGATGAATAAACTGCTAGAGACTTCTTAGCTTGCAATGATAGTTCTGATCTTAAGAAATTATTAGCTAAGCTTAAAGAAAAGTCTTTGAATGCTAGAATGTAATATGACCCTGCTTTTGCTACTTCACCTATCTTTATTACTGATCCTTTTTATGGCTATGAATCTGAAACTGTTGTGGCACACCTTACTAAATTAAGTGATATAGCCACCATGTTTACTCATGGTGAGAAAACTCGCTATTACTTTATCCTTAAGTTGTTTCCGTTCTCATTAAAGGGTGATGCTAAAACTTGGTTTAATTCTCTTGATCCTGGTTGTGTGTGTAGTCCCCGGGATATGATCTATTACTTCTCTGCTAAATATTTCCCCGCTCATAAGAAACAAGCTGCTTTAAGGGAAATGTATAATTTTGTGCAAATTGAAGAAGAGAGTCTCCCACAAGCTTGGGGAGGCTTCTCCAATTACTTAATGCTTTTCCCGATCATCCTCTCAAGAAAAATGAAATACTTGATATCTTTAATAATGGACTAACCGATGCTTCCAGAGATTACCTGGAGAGTTGTGCTGGTTGTGTTTTCAGGGAAAGAACTGTTGATCAAGATGAATTGCTATTGAATAATATGTTGACTAATGAAAATAATTGGACACTTCCTGAACCAACTCCTAAGCCAACTCCGAAGAAGAGGGGTATTCTATTTCTCAGTCCTGAAGATATGCAAGAGGCAAAGAAATCTATGGAAGAAAAAGGTATTAAAGCTGAAGATGTCAAGAATTTACCACCTATTGAAGAAATACATGGCCTTGATAACCCTACACAGGTACTAAAGGTAAATTCTCTCTACAGATTTGATGAATGTGAAATTCCATTTACTAAGTTTGCTAGCCAATGCTTGGATGAGTTTGATGACTTTATGGTTAAACAAGAAAACTTCAATGCTTATGTTGGTAGAGAATTGAAATGCAATGCTGATATGCTTGAATACTTGAGTGGTTATATGGCTAGTGTTAAAGGTGAACATAAACTTATTAGTAAACATGCTTCTATGGCTACCACTCAAGTAGAACAAGTACTTAAGGCTCAGAATGATTTTCTCAATGAATTAAATAATAAGAGAAATGATAATGTTGTTAGACTTATGACTAGAGGGGGTAAAATGACTCAGGAACCTTTATATCCTGAGGGCCACCCCAAGAGAATTGAGAAAGATTCTCAGAGAACTAATGTAGATGCACCTAGTCCTTCTAAGAGGAAGAAAAAGAAAAATTATAGGACTTTGCATGCTTCTAGTGAACCTGTTGTTGACACACCTGAGAATCCCAATGATATTTCTATTTCTGATGCTGAAACACAATCTGGTAATGAACATGAACCTAGTGATAATGTTAATGATGATGTTCATGTTGATGCTCAACATAGCAATGACAATGATGTAGAGATTGAACCTGATATTGATCTTGATAACCCACAATCAAAGAATCAACGTTATGATAAGAGATACTTTGTTGCTAGGAAGCACGGTAAAGAAAGAGAACCATGGGTTCAGAAACCCATGCCTTTTCCTCCTAAACCATCCAAGAAAAAGGATGATGAGTATTTTGAGAGTTTTGCTGAAATGATTAGACCTATCTTTTTGCATATCCGTTTGGCTGATATGCTTAAAATGAACCCTTATGCTAAGCACATGAAGGATATTGTTACTAATAAAAAAGGATACCGGAAGCTGAAATTTCCACCATGCTTGCTAATTACACTTTTAAGGGTGGAATACCAAAGAAACTTGGAGATCCAAGAGTACCAACTATACCATGCTCCATTAAAAGAAACTATGTTAAAACTGCTTTATGTGATCTTGGAGCCGGTGTTAGTGTTATGCCTCTCTTTATATCGTAGACTTGATTTGAATTAGTTGACACCTACTGAAATATCTTGCAAATGGCTGATAAATCAACTGCTATACCTGTTGGTATTTGTTAGGATGTGCCTGTTGTGGTTGCAAATGTTACTATTTTAATGGACATTGTTATTCTTGATATTCCTGAGGACGATAGTATGTCGATTATCCTTGGTAGACCCTTTTTGAATACTGCAGGGGCTGTTATTGATTACAACAAAGGAAATGTCACTTTTCATGTTAATGGAAATTAGCATACGGTACACTTTCCGAGGAAACAACCTCAAGTCCACAATATCAATTCTATTGGAAAATTTTCAACGATTACTATTGGAGGTTTTGAATTTCCTCTTCCTATTGGCAAGAAGAAACATGATATTCTTATTGTTGGGGATGTGCATATCCCCGTTGAGGCAACCTAGTGTTATTCGAAAATTCTTCGATTTCATGTTAGTCGAAAAGAGTTTGTTAACAAGACTTGATAAACCTTGTTAGTGGATTCCTTTTGATGAGCATGAGATGGATGAAGTTAGAAAACAGAACTCTCTGTACCCTCTTTTTACTTTCTGCTATTTATATTAAATAAAGTAAGAATAGTATTTTCTGTCTGTTTTTTGAATTATCCATGCAATAAAAAATACCCCGAAAATAAAATTTCTCCAAATGCCCTGAAAATGTATATGATTTTTTCTAGAATATTTGAGAATATCTGGCACTGAGAACATAGCAGGGGGAGCAGCCACGTGCCCACGAGGGTGGAGGGCGCGCCCACCCCCCTGGGCGCCCCCCTACCTCGTGGACCCCACGTGGGTCCCCTCCACTTATCCTTGCACCCACACACTTCGTCTTGCTCCAAAAAAATCACTAGCCAGCTCAAACCCGAGTTCTTGCTCATCTTGCTGCCATTTTCGATCTCCTTGCTCAAAGCTCAATTCACAAAACTGCTTTGGGGGATTGTTCTTTGGTATGTGATTCCTCCAATTGTCCAATTATTTTTTGTTCTAGTGCTTTATTCATTGCAAATTTTTGATGTTAGGTGACCTTGTTCTTGAGCTTGCATATCAAATTTATGTGGTCAAAAGTAGTTTTAATTCATGATATAACGTCTAGGCACTTGTAGGAGTAGTTGCTATCAATCTTGTTGAGTTTGGTTCACTTTTATTTTAAGTTACTTAAAATTACAGAAATTTTTAGAGAAAGATGAAGAGATTTTTGAGGGGCTCATCGAGCCGAAGCTTGAAGGGTAAGCAAAGTTAAGAGAACAAGAAGCCCAAGTATAATCTCCCTCGTACTGCGGAGGTTCGGCCGTGTGAATGGCCTTGTGATGAGTTCTTGAGAGAAGCCGGGATTCATGAAGATTTTTGTCATTTGGCTGAGGATGCAGGCCTCACCGCCTTCCTCCATGACCGGTGTGAACAGTATCTCTTACTCACCAATATCTTTGTGGAAAAGTTTCATTTCCATGCTAGGAGATCACCACCTTCGGTGGAATTTTATTTATATGATGAGCATTAGGAGATGTCACTTTATTATTTTTTCCGGGTCTGTTTGATGTTGGGGAACGTAGTAATTTCAAAAAAATTCCTACGCACACGCAAGATCATGGTGATGCATAGCAACGAGAGGGGAGAGTGTTGTCTACGTACCCTCGTAGACCGGAAGCGGAAGCGTTATAACAATGCGGTTGATGTAGTCGTACGTCTTCGTGGCCCGACCGATCAACCATCGAAACTATGGCACCTCCGAGTTTTTGCACACGTCCAGCTCGATGACGATCCCCGGACTCCGATCCAGCAAAGTGTCGGGGATGAGTTCCGTCAGCACGACGGCGTGGTGACGATCTTGACGATCCCCGTATATAAAGGAGTGGAGGAGGGGGCCGGCCAAGGAGTGTTGTGCGCCCAAGGAGGGAGTCCAACTCCCACCGGGAGTAGGACTCCCCTTTTTCCTTTTAGGAATAGGAGAGGGAAGGAAGATGAAGGAGGGAGGAAGGAAAGGGGGGCCGGCCCCCCTCCCAATTCGGATTGGGCTTGGGGGGCGCGCCACCTCCCTTCCTCCTTTCCCCTCCTTTCCACTAAGGCCCAATAAGGCCCATATACCTCCCGGGGGATTCCGATAACCTCCCGGTGATCCGGTATTGTCCCAATCTTACCCGGAACCTTTCCGGTGTCCAAATATAGTCGTCCAATATATAGATCTTTATGTCTCGACCATTTCGAGACTCCTCGTCAAGTCCGTGATCACATCCGGGACTCCGAACAACCTTTGGTACATCAAAATATATAAACTCATAATGAAACTGTCATCGTAAAGTTAAGCGTGCGGACCCTACGGGTTTGAGAACAATGTAGACATGACCGAGACACGTCTCCGGTCAATAACCAATAGCGGAACCTGGATGCTCATATTGGCTCCTACATATTCTACGAAGATCTTTATCGGTCAGACGGCATAACAACATGCATTGTTCCCTTTGTCATCGGTATGTTACTTTCCCGAGATTCGATCGTCGGTATCTCAATACCTAGTTCAATATCGTTACCGGCAAGTCTCTTTACTCGTTCCGTAATACATCATCTTGCAACTAACTTATTAGTTGCATTGCTTGCAAGGCTTAAGTGATGTGTATTACCGAGAGGGCCCAGAGATACCTCTCCGACAATCGGAGCGACAAATCCTAATATCGAAATACGCCAACCCAACATGTACCTATGGAGACACCTGTAGAGCACCTTTATAATCACCCAGTTACGTTGTGATGTTTGGTAGCACACAAAGTGTTCCTACGGTAAACGGGAGTTGCATAATCTCATAGTCATAGGAACATGTATAAGTCATGAAGAAAGCAATAGCAACATACTAAACGATCGGGTGCTAAGCTAATGCAATGGGTCATGTCAATCACATCATTCTCCTAATGATGTGATCCTGTTAATCAAATGACAACTCATGTCTATGGTTAGGAAACATAACCATCTTCGATTAACGAGCTAGTCAAGTAGAGGCATACTAGTGACACTTTGTTTGTCTATGTATTCACACAATTATTATGTTTCTGGTTAATACAATTCTAGCATGAATAATAAACATTTATCATGATATAAGGAAATAAATAATAACTTATTATTGCCTCTAGGGCATATTTCCTTCAGTCTCCCACTTGCACTAGATTCAATAATCTAGATTACACAGTAATGATTCTAACACCCATGGAGCCTTGGTGCTGATCATGTTTTGCTCGTGGAAGAGGCTTATTCAATGGGTATGCTACATTCAGATCCGTATGTATCTTGCAAATCTCTATGTCTCCCACCTAGACTAGATCCCGGATGAAATTGAAGCGTCTCTTGATGTGCTTGGTTCTCTTGTGAAATCTGGATTCCTTTGCCAAGGCAATTGCACCAGTATTGTCACAAAAGATTTTCATTGGACCCGATGCACTACGTATGACACCTAGATCGGATATGAACTCCTTCATCCAGACTCCTTCGTTTGCTGCTTCCAAAGCAGCTATGTACTCAGCTTCACATGTAGATCCCGCCACGACGCTTTGTTTAGAACTGCTCCAACTGACAGCTCCACCGTTTAATGTAAATACGTATCCGGTTTGCGATTTAGAATCATCCGGATCAGTGTCAAAGCTTGCATCAACGTAACCATTTACGATGAGCTCTTTGTCACCTCCATATACGAGAAACATATCCTTAGTCCTTTTCAGGTATTTCAGGATGTTCTTGACCGCTATCCAGTGATCCACTCCTGGATTACTTTTGTACCTCCCTGCTAGACTTGTAGCAAGGCACACATCAGGTCTGGTACACAGCATTGCATACATGATAGAGCCTATGGCTGAAGCATAGGGAACATCTTTCATTTTCTCTCTATCTTCTGCAGTGGTCGGGCATTGAGTCTTACTCAACTTCACACCTTGTAACACAGGCAAGAATCCTTTCTTTGCTTGATCCATTTTGAACTTCTTCAAAACTTTGTCAAGGTATGTGCTTTGTGAAAGTCCAATTAAGCATCTTGATCTATCTCTATAGATCTTAATGCCCAATATGTAAGCAGCTTCATCGACGTCTTTCATTGAAAAACTCTTATTCAAGTATCCCTTTATGCTATCTAGAAATTCTATATCATTTCCGATTAGCAATATGTCATCCACATATAATATCAGAAATGCTACAAAGCTCCCACTCACTTTCTTGTAAATACAAGCTTCTCCAAAAGTCTGTACAAAACCAAATGCTTTGATCACACTATCAAAGCGTTTATTCCAACTCCGAGATGCCTGCACCAGTCCATAAATGGATCGCTGGAGCTTGCACACTTTGTTAGCTACTTTTGGATCGACAAAACCTTCCGGCTGCATCATATACAACTCTTCTTCCAGAAATCCATTCAGGAATGCAGTTTTGACATCCATCTGCCAAATTTCATAATAATAAAATGCGGCAATTGCTAACATGATTTGGACAGACTTAAGCATCGCTACGGGTGAGAAGGTCTCATCGTAGTCAATTCCTTGAACTTGTCAAAAACATTTTGCGACAAGTCGAGCTTTGTAGACAGTAACATTACCGTCAGCGTCAGTCTTCTTCTTGAAGATCCATTTATTTTCAATTGCTTGCCGATCATTGGGCAAGTCAAACAAAGTCCACACTTTGTTCTCATACATGGATCCCATCTCAGATTTCATGGCTTCAAGGCATTTTGCGGAATCTGGGCTCACCATTGCTTCTTCATAGTTTGTAGGTTCATCATGATCTAGTAGCATGACTTCCAGAACAGGATTACCGTACCACTCTGGTGCGGATCTTACTCTGGTTGATCTATGAGGTTCAGTAGTAACTTGTTGATCTATGAGGTTCATCATGATCATCATTAGCTTCCTCACTAATTGGTGTAGGTGTCACAGAAACCGGTTTCTGTGATGTACTACTTTCCAATAAGGGAGTAGGTACAGTTACCTCATCAAGTTCTACTTTCCTCCCACTCACTTCTTTCGAGAGAAACTCCTTCTCTAGAAAGGATCCATTCTTATCAACAAATGTCTTGCCTTCGGATCTGTGATAGAAGGTGTACCCAACAGTCTCCTTTGGGTATCCTATGAAGACACATTTCTCTGATTTGGGTTCGAGCTTATCAGGTTGAAGCTTTTTCACATAAGCATCGCAGCCCCAAACTTTCAGAAATGACAACTTTGGTTTCTTGCCAAACCATAGTTCATAAGGCGTCGTCTCAACGGATTTTGATGGTGCCCTATTTAACGTGAATGCGGCCGTCTCTAAAGCATAACCCCAAAATGATAGCGGTAAATCTGTAAGAGACATCATAGATCGCACCATATCAAGTAAAGTACGATTACGACATTCGGACACACCATTACGCTGTGGTGTTCCGGGTGGCGTGAGTTGCGAAACTATTCTGCATTGTTTCAAATGTAAACCAAACTCGTAACTCAAATATTCTCCTCCACGATCAGATCGTAGAAACTTTATTTTCTTGTTACGATGATTTTCAACTTCACTCTGAAATTCTTTGAACTTTTCAAATGTTTCAGACTTATGTTTCATTAAGTAGATATACCCATATCTGCTTAAATCATCTATGAAGGTGAGAAAATAACGATATCCACCACGAGCTTCAACATTCATTGGACCACATACATCTGTATGTATGATTTCCAACAAATCTGTTGCTCTCTCCATAGTACCGGAGAATGGCGTTTTAGTCATCTTGCCCATGAGGCACGGTTCGCAAGTACCAAGTGATTCATAATCAAGTGGTTCCAAAAGTCCATTAGTATGGAGTTTCTTCATGTGCTTTACACCGATATGACCTAAACGGCAGTGCCACAAATAAGTTGTACTATCATTATCAACTCTGCATCTTTTGGCTTCAACATTATGAATATGTGTATCACTACTATCGAGATTCATCAAAAATAGACCACTCTTCAAGGGTGCATGACGATAAAAGCTATTACTCATATAAATAGAACAACCATTATTCTCTGATTTAAATGAATAACCGTCTCGCATCAAACAAGATCCAGATATAATCTTCATGCTCAATGTTGGCACCAAATAACAATTATTTAGGTCTAATACTAATCCTGATGGTAGATGTAGAGGTAGTGTGCCGACCGCAATCACATCGACTTTGGAACCATTTCCCACGCACATCGTCACCTTGTCCTTCGCCAGTGTTCGCTTAATCCGTAGTCCCTGTTTCGAGTTGCAAATATCAGCAACAGAACCAGTATCAAATACCCAGGTGCTACTGCGAGCTCGAGTAAGGTACACATCAATAACATGTATATCACATATACCTTTGTTCACCTTGCCATCCTTCTTATCCGCCAAATACTTGGGGCAGTTCCGCTTCCAGTGACCAGTCTACTTGCAGTAGAAGCACTCAGTTTCAGGCTTAGGTCCAGACTTGGGTTTCTTCTCCTGAGCAGCAACTTGCTTGCTGTTTTTCTTGAAGTTCCCCTTCTTCTTCCCCTTGCCCTTTTTCTTGAAACTAGTGGTCTTGTTGACCATCAACACTTGATGCTCCTTCTTGATTTCTACCTCCGCAGCTTTTAGCATTGCGAAGAGCTCGGGAATTGTCTTATCCATCCCTTGCATATTATAGTTCATCACGAAGCTCTTGTAGCTAGGTGGAAGTGATTGGAGAATTCTGTCAATGACGCAATCATCCGGAAGATTAACTCCCAGTTGAATCAAGTGATTATTATACCCAGACATTTTGAGTATATGCTCACTGACAGAACTGTTCTCCTCCATCTTGCAGCTATAGAACTTATTGGAGACTTCATATCTCTCAATCCAGGCATTTGCTTGAAATATTAGCTTCAACTCCTGGAACATCTCATATGCTCCATGACGTTCAAAACGTCGTTGAAGACCCGGTTCTAAGCCGTAAAGCATGGAACATTGAACTATCGAGTAGTCATCAGCTTTGCTCTGCCAGACGTTCTTAACGTCGTCAGTTGCATCAGCAGCAGGCCTGGCACCCAGCGGTGCTTCCAGGATGTAATTCTTCTGTGCAGCAATGAGGATAATCCTCAAGTTACGGGCCAGTCCGTATAATTTCTACCATCATCTTTCAACTTTGCTTTCTCAAGGAACGCATTAAAATTCAACGGAACAACAGCACGGGCCATCTATCTACAATCAAACATAAACAAGCAAGAAACTATTAGGTACTAAGTTCATGATAAATTTAAGTTCAATTAATCATATTACTTAAGAACTCCCACTTAGAAAGACATCCCTCTAATCTTCTAAGTGATCACGTGATCCAAATCAACTAAACCACAACCGATCATCACGTGAAATGGAGTAGTTTTCAATGGTGAACATCACTATGTTGATCATATCTACTATATGATTCACGCTCGACCTTTCGGTCTCAGTGTTCCGAGGCCATATCTGCATACGCTAGGCTCGTCAAGTTTAACCTGAGTATTCTGCGTGTGCAAAACTGGCTTGCACCCGTTGTAGATGGACGTAGAGCTTATCACACCCGATCATCACGTGGTGTCTGGGCACGATGAACTTTGGCAACGGTGCATACTCAGGGAGAACACTTTTATCTTGAAATTTAGTGAGAGATCATCTTATAATGCTACCGTCAATCAAAGCAAGATAAGATGCATAAAAGATAAACATCACATGCAATCAATATAAGTGATATGATATGGCCATCATCATCTTGTGCTTGTGATCTCCATCTCCGAAGCATCGTCATGATCACCATCGTCACCGGCGCGACACCTTGATCTCCATCGTAGCATCGTTGTCGTCTCGCCAATCTTATGCTTCTACGACTATCGCTACTGCTTAGTGATAAAGTAAAGCATTCTAGGGCGATTGCATTGCATACAATAAAGCGACAACCATATGGCTCCTGCCAGTTGCCGATAACTTGGTTACAAAACATGATCATCTCATACAATAAAATTTAGCATCATGCCTTGACCATATCACATCACAACATGCCCTGCAAAAACAAGTTAGACGTCCTCTACTTTGTTGTTGCAAGTTTTACGTGGCTGCTACGGGCTTAGCAAGAACCGTTCTAACCTACGCATCAAAACCACAACGATAGTTTGTCAAGTTGGTGTTGTTTTAACCTTCGCAAGGACCGGGCGTAGCCACACTCGGTTCAACTAAAGTTGGAGAAACTGACACCCGCCAGCCACCTGTGTGCAAAGCACGCCGGTAGAACCAGTCTCGCGTAAGCGTACGCGTAATGTCGGTCCGGGCTGCTTCATCCAACAAAAGTATGACATGCTGGTAAGCAGTATGACTTATATCACCCACAACTCACTTGTGTTCTACTCGTGCATATAACATCAACACATAAAACCTAGGCTCGGATGCCACTGTTGGGGAATGTAGTAATTTCAAAAAAATTCCTACGCACACGCAAGATCATGGTGATGCACAGCAACGAGAGGGGAGAGTGTTGTCTACGTACCCTCGTAGACCGGAAGCGGAAGCGTTATAACAACGCGATTGATGTAGTCATACGTCTTCACGGCCCGACCAATCAAGCACCGAAACTACGGCACCTCTGAGTTTTTGCACACGCTCAGCTCGATGACGATCCTCGGACTCCGATCCAGCAAAGTGTCGGGGATGAGTTCCGTCAGCACGATGGCGTGGTGACGATCTTGATGTTCTACCGTCGCAGGGCTTCGCCTAAGCACCGCTACAATATTATCGAGGATTATGGTGGAGGGGGGCACCGCACACGGCTAAGAGATTAATGATCAATTGTTGTGTCTCTGGGGTGCCCCCTGCCCCGGTATATAACGGAGTGGAGGAGGGGGCCAGCCAAGGAGTGTGGTGCGCCCAAGGGGGGAGTCCAACTCCCACCGGGAGTAGGACTCCCCTTTTTCCTATTAGGAATAGGAGAGGGAAGGAAGAGGAAGGAGGGAGGAAGGAAAGGGGGGGCCGGCCCCCTCCCAATTCGGATTGGGATTGGGGGGGGCGCCCCCTCCCTTGCTCCTTTCTCCTCCTTTCCACTAAGGCCCAATAAGGCCCATATACCTCCCGGGGGGTTCCGATAGCCTCCCGGTGATCCGGTATTGTCCCAATCTTACCCGGAACCTTTCCGGTGTCCAAATATAGTCGTCCAATATATCGATCTTTACGTATCGACCATTTTGAGACTCCTCGTCAAGTCCGTAATCACATCCGGGACTCCGAACAACCTTCGGTACATCAAAATATATAAACTCATAATGAAACTGTCATCGTAACGTTAAGCGTGCGGACCCTACGGGTTCGAGAACAATGTAGACATGACCGAGACACGTCTCCGGTCTATAACCAATAGCGGAACCTGTATGCTCATATTGGCTCCTACATATTCTATGAAGATCTTTATCGGTCAGACTGCATAACAACATACGTTGTTCCCTTTGTCACCGGTATGTTACTTGCCCGAGATTCGATCGTCGGTATCTCAATACCTAGTTCAATCTCGTTACCGGCAAGTCTATTTACTCGTTCTATAATACATCATCTTGCAACTAACTTATTAGTTGCATTGCTTGCAAGGCTTAAGTGATGTGTATTACCGAGAGGGCCCAGAGATACCTCTCCGACAATCGGAGCGACAAATCCTAATCTCGAAATACACCAACCCAACATGTACCTTTGGAGACACCTGTAGAGCACCTTTATACTCACCCAATTACATTGTGACGTTTGGTAGCACACAAAGTGTTCCTCCGGTAAATGGGAGTTGCATAATCTCATAGTTATAGGAACATGTATAAGTCATGAAGAAAGCAATAGCAACATACTAAATGATCGGGTGCTAAGCTAATGGAATGGGTCATGTCAATCACATCATTCTCCTAATGATGCGATTCCGTTAATCAAATGACAACTCATGTCTATGGTTAGGAAACACAACCATCTTCGATTAACGAGCTAGTCAAGTAGAGGCATACTAGTGACACTTTGTTTGTCTATGTATTCACACAAGTATTACGTTTCTGGTTAATACAATTCTAGCATGAATAATAAACATTTATCATAATATAAGGAAATAAATAATAACTTTATTATTGCCTCTAGGGCATATTTCCTTCATTTGATACCCTTTGAGGGCAGCATAGAGGAACCACATCGTAATTATGTGGTGGGATTTATTGATACAATTGTTGTAGGGGAAACGAGGAAAGATTCCGATGCAAGAATCACTAGCATACATTTTCCTGTTCTACGTTACTTTGCAATATTTGCTAGTAGATGCTTAATTGGTCACGGGAACTGTGGAAACCTTAGTGCCCCTGATATTGTTATTTTGCGCCATGCCTTGTTTCATGATACTACTTTCAGTTTAGGCGCTATTGTTGCTAAACGGTTAAATCTGAACCGTACTAAGGCCCCCATCCTCAGAGGCATCTTTGCCTCATGCCTTGCTGCACACTTTAACATATCTATCAGGAATTATGAGAAAGAGGAAAAGTTGCTTCCTCCTATTGTTCTAGGTTATAAGAGTATGGTAGCACATGAGTTTATTGTTAAGGATAAGAATAAGATACCCAAATATAAATTGATATTTAACAAAAATTATTGTGAGTTTATTACCTTGCATGCGCCCTGTTTGTTCACCATATTTTCAGGCATGTACCCTATTCTGCCGGAGGCCATTCATGCCTACCGGAGCCATATGTCAGCTGCAAAGCCAGAGCCACCATCTGACCCTCACCATCAGTCCGTTTATCAGTGGAGTCCGGAGGAGATCGCTAGCCAGTGGCAATCTGAGGACCCTTAGTACAACCCCAGCTATAGTTTTGATCCATGGGCATAGACCAACTTAGGCCAAAAGCCTAAGCTTGGGGGAGTACGTATTTCTCACCGACATTACATTCATGTTCACACACTCATGCCAGTTTTCGGTGTTCATACTTTTTCATTGTATCATCCATGCTAGTTTATTTTGTTTTTGAGCTTTCTTCTTGTGTGTTTGAAAAAACTTAAGAAAAACAAAAAAAATAGTTATAGCTTTTAGCTAGTTTACTTTTCATGCCTGTAGTAGTAGTTATTAAAAAGAAAACCCAAAAAGATTTCTCGTTCTTCCTTTGCTTGTTGGGAGCTTTCCCATGTAAATAGTTTTATTCCTTTTCCTTGGGGGTCGAGGGGAGAAGACCATGATGAAATTGTTGAGTGGCTCTTATATGCATTATTGTTGATCTAACAAAGAGCCCATATTACCTTGTCTTCTCCCTTGAATTGAATGCTTGCAGATTCCAGCTTAGTCCAATGCACGTGCGCTATTATTATTATCCACACTATTCGGTCGTGCAAGTGAAAGGCAATAATGACGATATATGATGAACTAATTGAGATGAGAAAAGCTGGTATGAACACGACCTCTCTTGTTTTTGTAAATATGATTAGTTGATCGTTCCTAATTCAACCTATTATGAATGAAACATGTTTGCAGTGACAATTAGAGATTATAGTTGCTTATGCCATGCTTAATTAGCTAGGAGTTTACAATGGTTTACCTTGCGTGCCAACATGCTATTAAAATGGTTGTGATCTCGTATGATGGGGTGGTATCCTCCTTTGAACGGTTCGGGTGACTTGACTTGGCACATGTTCACGCATAGAATTAAGGCCACGATGATGTGATCGATGATACGTCTCCGTCGTATCTACTTTTCCAAACACTTTTGCTCTTGTTTTGGACTCTAACTTGCATGATTTGAATGGAACTAACCCGCACTAACGTTGTTTTCAGCAGAATTGCCATGGTGTTATTTTTGTGCAAAAATAAAAGTTCTCGAAATGACCTGAAAATCAACGGAGATTATTTTTGGAATATATAAAAAATACTAGAAGAAGAATCCATGTCAGGGGTCCCACACCTTGTCCATGAGGGTGGGCGCGCGCCTACCCCCCTGGGCGCGCCTCCTGCCCCGTGGGCCCCCTGACGCTCCACCGACCTCAACTCCAACTCCATATATTCATGTTCGGGGAGAAAAAAATCAGAGAGAAGGATTCATCGCGTTTTATGATACGGAGCCGCCGCCAAGCCCTAAACTCTCTCGGGAGGGCTGATCTGGAGTCCGTTTGGGGCTCCGGAGAGGGGAATCCGTCGCCATCGTCAGCATCAACCTTCCTCAATCACCAATTTCATGATGCTCACTGCCGTGCATGAGTAATTCCACCGTAGGCTTGCTGGACGGTGATGGGTTGGATGAGATTTATCATGAAATCGAGTTAGTTTTGTTAGCGTTTGATCCCTAGTATCCACTTTGTTCTGAGATTGATGTTGTTATGACTTTGCTATGCTTAATGCTTGTCACTAGGGCCCGAGTGCCATGATTTTAGATCTGAACCTATTATGTTTTCATGAATATATGTGAGTTCTTGATCCTATCTTGCAAGTATACAGTCACCTATTATGTGTTATGATCTGTTAACCCCGAAGTGACAATTATCGGGACCATTACCGATGATGACCGTACAATACAAAAAAAATACACTTCCGTGATGATACGTGTTTGTCACAGTAGTTCGCCTTTTTTGTCATGCATGTACATCCATGACAAATTTATGACAGAATCAAGATAGGCATACCTGTGTTGTCGTAGAAGTGTTCCATGACATTACCAAAATTATCATCACGGAAGTGTCCACTTCCATGATGATAAATCGCGCGTCACAGAAGTGCTTTCGTCAAGGCTGACCGACACGTGGCATCTACCGTAACGGAACGCCGTTAAGCTATCGGGTCGGGTTTTGGATCCGATAACCCGTTAACAGCCCCGACCAATGGGGATTTTCCACGTGTCAAATCATCATTCGCTAGAGGAAACACGTGTCGGCTCATCGTCGGGACAGATGTCATCTACTCACTGGACAAAAGGCGCCTATGATACATCGACACGTGGCACGGCCCAACAAGTTTAAATGGGCCGGCCCAACTAAAGGACCACAAGATTTTGCGGACCATAATGGGCCGGCCCAGCTAAAGGCCCACGAGATTTTGCGGACCATAATGGGCTGGCCCAGCTAAAGGCCCACAAGATTTTAGTGTGCCATAATGGGCCGGCCCCGGTAAAGGCCCACAAGATTCTTGCGGGTCATAATGGGCCGGCCCAGCTAAAGGCCCACGAGATTTTGCCGACATTAATGGGCTGGCCTAGCTGTAGGCCCACAAGATTTTGAGGACCCTAGTAGGCCGGCCCATTAACTGGCTGCCATGTTTTGGGCCAAATGCCGGCCCATATTAGATCCGGTCCATTAATGGCCTGCCACGCTCCGTGCCTAATAGTGGCCCATATGAGAACCGGCCCGTTAAAAGCCTACCACGTTCTGGGCCAAATTACGGCCTAGATCAGGTCCGGCCCTTTAAGAGGCTTTGGGCTCAATTATGGCCCATATCAGATTCGGCCCGTCAACTGAACACTATGCTTTTGGGCCCACTTGCTAAAGGCCCACTTAGTAATTTGGCCTGATATTAGTTTTGGCCTGTTAAGGGCCCGTTTAACATTTTGGCCCTATATTAATTTCGGCATGTTAAAAGCCCGTCATATAGTTGGGCCTAACTACGGCCCGGTTTGCATCCGGCCTGCTCGCAGCCGATATTTGATTGGGCCAAACAAGGACCCAGACAATTTTGGCCTATTAAAAGCCTGTGATTTGATTCGCACAATCATGGGTCGGGGTTCATTTCGGGCTGCTTCATAACTAGTAGGAATTAAGAACAAACCTACTCTATACAATAAAGAAATTATGGCATAGTAACTAAGAATAAGCCTACACTACACAATAATGGATTTAAGGTATATTACATCCACTGGGCATTGAAGTTCGCCACCAGTGATCATGAAGCGCAACGAAGAAGAAGATTACAAAAACTAGGCACCATTGCAGCGTAACAAAATAATACTGAACCGAGACCACTTCCAAGACAATTCAAGAAAGGTTAGCCTTGCGGGGGAACTGCTGTGCAAACCGCTAAGCAAGGCTGTGAGACCGGCCTAGCATGTCGGTCATAGCTTCCTGGTGTAGCTATTTAGCGATGAGGTTCTCATTGGTGTTCTCCGCAATCTTTCTTAGAGATAGGACTTCAAGTCGAAGTTGAGTTGCAGAATGCCTTTCTGCTAGAACTTGGGACTGAAGAAGTCGAACTGATTCAGACAACGAATTCTGTGAGCTCGTCTGACTGTTAGTCTCAAGTAACTTGAACACTGCATCAAGACAAGACTTTGGGGTTGTCTCGCTATCTTCAAGATGTTTTGCCTTCTTTGCTACAATATATGATGGGTTTGTCTCACAGCCTTCAGCAGACTTGTGCATGCCATCAAGCATATCACCCTGAAACAAAGCAGAGAGATGACAGGTTTTGCATGTGTATAAACAAAGATGATAATTATTCTGTCAATTCTATCCAATTTCAAATTAGAAAATAAAGAGTATGTTCAAAGTATCAATAGCATAATTTGGCATTGTTCATAATGTGGGGAGCTTCACCACACTACTGGATTACCATGTCAACATAACAAGCATAGATGAAGGGCAAAGAAAATCATTGTATCTATTTTGGATAATGTGCACGACATGTTGTTCATATCATCAGCCACATTAGTAAGATAAAACAGGAGATGACAAGGTGCAAACGTGGGCTGCTTCACCACACACTGGATTATAGATCCACAAAAACAAGCATACATATAGGGAGTATTAAGTAATGTGCATGGTAAGAATAAGGAATTTGGTTTTACAAGTAAAACTTAGAACTTACGGTTCTTACGAACATGCATTTTGGTAGAAACAGCAAACTAAACAGCAGTAAACGATAGGGAGTATGAGCAAATTAAAAAGCAGTTGAGGATAAAGGCTTTAGAAGGACTGACTTACATTAACAGTTAACACCGGCTTTATAATGCCCTTCTCCATGGCAAGGGAAGAATAACTCAAGAATTTCAGCACAAAATCTTCTTCATAAGCATTCCCTGTACTCTACATTTTGTAGAGAGTAATTATAGATATGATAATTGATGAGGACATCAATACCATTGTTACACCCACAACCCCTACTGTTACATATACTGGACCAATTACTAGAGCTCGCGCACGCCAATTAAATTACCAGGTACTTTCGTTTCTTGGTAATGATTCTAATGTTCATGAGATTATGATGCTGCCTAAATTGGATACATTTGTTTTGCTTTCAAATGAAGGGCCTAGCTTGGAGAAGGATGAACATTGGAGCAAGAACACGCATGGAGTTGATGGCATGCGCAAGGGGATCAAGAACGGAGTTACAAGTGATGATTTCAGGACTTTGAAGCCGCCATAAGGAGTGCATGAAGCCTTGGACGAAATATACAAGATGCCACTTCATAATATTCGTCCATAGGCTATTCTAGGTGCTACGTCACCTTATTAATGGGGGCCAGGCCCATGTAATTTCGAAATACTTAAGTATAGGCTTTTTAGAGTCCGTATGTGTGGGGAAACAAGAGTTAGGGTTGGTTTCGGACCCCACCCTCAAGGGCCACGAAATTCCCCCCTCTTCCTCCATATATACAGCCCTTAGGGCGTCGTTTAGACTTTGGGTTTTGTTTAGATTAAAAGTTCGCCATAGCTGCAACTTCGCGTACTTCGTTTGTGTCCAACGACCAGACCAAGACGTCACAGAACCCCACCTTGATCAATAAAGCTTTCATCTTATATTCGCAATATCCCGATTGCAATCTCAGTTTCTTGCTTGTTCTTCGTTTGCTCGCAGGAAACAGACCCTCGTGGTCAGGTTGATCGTGCTCCGGCGTGGTCAATAACCCTCGGAAGTTGGTTTAGCGATTGCTAAGGCGCGACGTCTCGCACGTTCGTAGTCGGATCGTCAAGGTCGACTCCCACAGAAAACGATAGCCACCATCTCATCGAAACATCGGGACACCTTAGCCTCTATCAAAGTGGTATCCGATTTCCAGGTTGCTCGGTGAGATTTTTATAGTTTTTCGTAGATTAGATCGAGTCTGTTCTTCATACCTACAGTCCACGAAAAAGCCACAAAAAAATTAGGGTTAGTTCATCATATCCAAACCAATCTGAGCCTTTGCATAATCTTTTTAGGGTTTTTGCTTTGTTGAATTTGCGGTTGCATCGTCGTGTCAAGTTGCTGGTCTTAGAGTCTAGTCTTTTAGAGTTTCGAGTTCTGGTCATAAGTTGTCACGCCGCCGCCGCACCATCATCATCGCCCATCTACCACCATTGCTTATCCGCCACCGTTCTGAATCCGTATCCATATACCACCACCAATCCGTATCCATATACCACCACCAATCTGTATCCATATACCACCACCAATCTGTAACCATATATCCACCACCAATCCGAGTTCTTCTCATATTAGGTTTGTTCTTGAGATCAATCTCAATTCCGATTCGTGTTTCCTTGCCTGCGTAGGTCTCGGAAAAAAAGAGTCTGGAGACCTCCGGGCAGTTTTTAGGCCAAAATTTTCACGGGCAAAAATATTTTTTCCCTATCCTATTTTTAGGTTTTTCTGAGTCTTTTGAGCCACGTGCCATCATAGTGATTTTTTGTCGCACTTTTTCGTCGTCGCTGCCCTGATTTCCAAAAAGAGAAGTGAAAAAAAAATTCCGTGCCCATCCTATCAGTTTGACGAGGGAAGAGTTTTGAGACACTCGCCATTATAGTAACTTTTCGCAAAAAAAAAGAGGAGCGCAAAAAAAAAGAGGAGCGCAAAAAAAAGCAAAAAAAAAAGTTCCAGAGTGTGCTTTTCCCTTATTTACGTGCAGCGCCGTGATTTTGTTAGTGTTCTAGGCTCGCGTCTCTAGCACGGTCTAGCCTAGGACCAGCACAGTACCGTCGTTGAGCGTTTATTCAACTTTGCATCTCTGAATTGATTATTGCTGACCCTTTTTGCTACCATACTATAAGCCTTCCCAGCTCCACATACCTCTACGTCGTGCGTTTGACTCTCCCTGGCAATCGCTCTATCCAAGCTTTTGAGAGTTTTGACTACAACGGTTGCCGATCACCGCCTGCTGCTGGGTAAGAACTGGTAAGAATTTGAGATTTTCTTGACGGATTTGTGACACCCGCCACCAACACCTCTTGTTAGTATTCTGTAGGATCATATTCTTGTGTGTTTTCTATTGTTGCTAACCATGGAAGGATCACAAGCCGATGAGACTGACTGGGAGAACATGACGAATCAGGAGTTGCATGATAAATTTCAGCAAATGATGAATGGACAGGTGCAGGATGTGCTAAACAGATTTGAAAAGGCCATGGAGAAGATAGATGACATGGAGAAGACGTTCGAAACAAAGCTTGATAACAGGTTTAATGAATTGCTCGCGCGTCTTCCACCACCACCACCGGCTGCACCTAACGCACCTCTACAACAACAACAACGACGACTACCTACACATCGTGAAACAGCCCTCCGCCGAGCGAGCCGTCTCCCTCTTGCACCTGGCCAAACTGTTGGTGCTGCTGTTGCTACTTCTGTGGCTCCTGCTGCTGATGCGGAGGAGGATGATTTTGCTGGCGATTACGAGGATGAGGTTGATCAAAATCAGAACTACGTGCCACCACCAGCACAGCAACCATCAGGTCGTCCACATGCAAATACTGGCAATGGTAGGGCTCACCCTCAGGTACGAGATCATGACCATCTCCCTAAACTAAAATTGAATATTCCACCATTTGAGGGTAGATATGTTCCTGATATATATCTTACTTGGGAGTTAGAAACTGAACAACGATTTACATGTTTACAATATCCCGAGGAGAGACGTGTTCCTGCTGCTGTTTGTGCATTCACTAGTTTTGCATGTGTTTGGTGGTCTGAGCATTGTAGATTATATCCCATTCCTGCTACTTGGGTTGCTTTGAAAACTGCTATGCGTACTCATTGGGTTCCACCATATTATCAACGTGAATTACTTCAAAAATTGCAGCGCTTAAGACAGGGAAAAAATTCTGTAGAAGAATATTATCAGGAATTACAAACTGGCATGATTAGATGTGGTATTGTTGAGGAGAATGAAGCTATGCTTGCACGTTTTATGGGTGGATTAAATAGAGAGATTCAGACGATTCTAGAGTATAAGGAGTATACTAATATCACTCGTTTATTCCATCTTGCTTGTAAAGCTGAACGTGAAGTGCAGGATCGACAGGCATTGGCGCGGACTAACTTTTCTGCAGGTCGACCTTCTTCATGGACACCACGTGCATCATCTACTTCCAAACGTTCTGCTACACCGGCGCCTCCGTCGGATGCCACCTCCAACCGTGATACAATAAAGCAGGCACAATCACCACTATCTGCCAAGAGCACACCTTCTGGGCCTGCAAAGAGCTCTTCTTCATCCATGGCATCAATAGGGCAAACACATGATATTATTTGTCGACGTTGCAAGGGTGGAGGTCATTATGCGAGAGAATGCCCATCTAAGCGTGTGATGATTGTTACTGAGGATGGTGGGTATGAGTCCGCTAGTGACTATGATGAGGAGACTTTGGCTCTTATTACACGTGACGAACACGGTGGAGACGATTCTGATCATGAGACGCTATACATGGCTCCTGAAGATGCTGACAGGTATGAATGTTTAGTTGCTCAACGTGTTTTGAGTGTGCAGGTTACACAAGCTGAGCAAAATCAGAGGCATAATCTGTTCCATACAAAGGGAGTTGTGAAGGAATGTTCTGTTCGCGTGATCATAGATGGAGGGAGTTGCAACAACTTGGCTAGCATCGAGATGGTGGAGAAGCTATCTCTCACCACAAGACCACATCCACATCCTTACTACATCCAATGGTTCAACAACAGCGGCAAGGTTAAGGTAACACGTACTGTTCGGGTGCATTTTAGTATCTCTACATATGCTGATTATGTTGATTGTATGTGATACCTATGCAAGCATGTTCCTTATTACTTGGTAGACCATGGCAATTTGATAAAAATTCTATTCACCATGGTAGAAACAATCAGTATACTCTTGTTCATAAGGATAAAAATATTACTTTGCTTCCTATGACTCCTGATTCCATTTTGAAAGATGATATTAATAGAGCTAATAAAGCAAAACAGGAGAAAACTAAGAGTTGAAATCAGATTGTGGCAAAAGAATTTGAGCAACAAATGCAGCCTAATAATAATAAACAATCTAGTGTTGCTTCTGAAATTAAATTGAAAAGTGCATGTTTACTTGCTACCAAATCTGATATTGATGATCTAGATTTTAGCAAATCTGTTTGCTATGCTTTTGTGTGCAAAGAGGCATTATTTTCATTCGAGGACGTGCCTTCCTCTTTGCCCCCTGCTGTCACTAACATTTTGCAGGAGTTCGCTGACGTCTTTCCACAAGACGTGCCACCGGGATTACCACCTATTCGAGGGATTGAGCATCAAATTGACTTAATTCCCGGTGCTTCGCTACCCAACCGTGCACCATACCGTACCAATCCAGAGGAGACGAAGGAGATTATGCGTCAAGTACAAGAACTGCTCGACAAAGGTTATATACGCGAATCCCTTAGTCCTTGTGCTGTTCCTATCATTTTAGTGTCGAAAAAGGATGGTACATCGCGTATGTGCGTTGATTGTAGAGGCATTAATAATATTACTATTCGTTATCGTCATCCTATTCCTAGGCTAGATGATATGCTTGATGAATTGAGTGGCTCTACAATATTCTCCAAAGTTGATTTGCGTAGTGGATACCATCAAATTCGTATGAAATTGGGTGATGAATGGAAAAAAGCATTTAAAACTAAGTTTGGATTATATGAGTGGTTAGTTATGCCTTTTGGGTTAACTAATGCACCTAGTACTTTCATGAGGTTAATGAACGAAGTTTTACGTGCTTTCATTGGACGATTTGTGGTAGTTTACTTTGATGACATATTGATTTATAGCAAATCTTTGGAGGAACATTTGGAACATTTACGTGCTGTTTTTATTGCTCTACGTGATGCACGTTTGTTTGGAAACCTTGGAAAGTGCACCTTTTGCACCGACCGAGTATCTTTTCTTGGCTATGTTGTTACTCCACAGGGAATTGAAGTTGATAAAGCCAAGATTGAAGCTATTGAGAGTTGGCCGCAGCCCAAAACGGTCACACAAGTGAGGAGTTTCCTTGGCCTCGCTGGTTTCTATAGGCGTTTTGTGAGAGATTTCAGCACCATTGGCTGCACCTCTCAACGAGCTTACAAAGAAGGATGTGCCTTTTGTTTGGGGTACCGCACAGGAAGAAGCCTTCACGGTATTGAAAGATAAGTTGACACATGCTCCTTTACTCCAACTTCCTAATTTCAATAAGACTTTTGAGCTTGAATGTGATGCTAGTGGAATTGGATTAGGAGGTGTGTTATTACAAGATGGAAAACCTGTTGCATACTTTTCTGAAAAATTGAGTGGGCCTAGTCTGAACTATTCTACTTATGATAAAGAATTATATGCTCTTGTTCGGACACTTAGAAACATGGCAACATTATTTATGGCCCAAGGAATTTGTTATACATTCTGATCATGAATCTTTGAAACACATTAAAAGTCAAGCAAAACTGAACCGTAGACATGCTAAATGGTTGAATTCATTGAGACTTTCCCTTATGTGATTAAACACAAGAAGGGTAAAGAAAATGTTATTGCTGATGCCTTGTCTCGTCGTTATACTATGCTTTCACAACTTGACTTTAAAATATTTGGTTTAGAGACCATCAAGGATCAATATGTTAATGATGCTGAATTTAAAGATGTATTGCAGAATTGTAAGGAAGGGAGAACTTGGAACAAGTTCGTTCTTAACGATGGATTTGTGTTTCGTGCTAACAAGCTATGCATTCCAGCTAGCTCCGTTCGTCTTTTGTTGTTGCAGGAGGCGCATGGAGGAGGATTAATGGGACACTTTGGCATCAAGAAGACGGAGGATATACTTGCTACACATTTCTTTTGTCCAAAGATGAGACGAGATGTTGAGCGTTTTGTTGCTCGCTGCACTACATGTCAAAGAGCTAAGTCACGACTCAATCCTCATGGTTTATATATGCCTTTGCCTGTACCTAGTGTTCCTTGGGAGGATATATCTATGGACTTTGTTTTAGGTTTACCTAGAACAAAGAAGGGGAGGGATAGCATATTTGTTGTCGTGGATAGGTTCTCGAAAATGGCACACTTTATACCATGTCATAAAAGCGATGATGCTGTTAATGTTGCTGATTTGTTCTTTCGTGAAATTATTCGCTTACATGGTGTGCCAAATACTATTGTTTCAGATCGTGATACTAAATTTCTTAGCCACTTTTGGAGATGTTTATGGGCTAAGTTGGGGACTAAGCTGCTTTTTAGTACTACTTGTCACCCCCAAACTGATGGACAAACTGAAGTAGTCAATAGAACATTGTCTACTATGCTTAGGGCTGTTTTGAAGAATAACAAGAAAATGTGGGAAGAATGCTTGCCTCATATTGAATTTGCTTATAATCGTTCATTGCATTCTACTACTAAGATGTGCCCTTTTGAAATTGTGTATGGTTTCCTACCTCGTGCACCTATTGATTTGTTGCCTCTTCCATCTTCGGAGAAGGTTAATTTTGATGCAAAAGAACGTTCTGAATTGATTTTAAAAATGCATGAGTTAACTAAGGAAAACATTGAGCGTATGAATGCTAAATATAAACTTGCTGGAGATAAGGGTAGAAAACATGTTGTGTTTGCACCTGGAGATCTTGTTTGGTTACATTTGCGTAAAGATAGATTTCCTAATCTGCGCAAATCAAAGCTAATGCCACGTGCTGATGGTCCTTTTAAGGTTTTAGAGAAAATAAATGATAATGCATATAAACTTGAGCTACCTGCAGATTTTGGGGTTAGTCCCACTTTTAACATTGTAGATTTGAAGCCTTATTTGGGTGAGGAAGATGAGCTTCCGTCGAGGACGACTTCATTTCAAGAAGGGGAGGATGATGAGGACATCAATACCATTGATACACCCACAGCCCCTACTGTTACATATACTGGACCAATTATTAGAGCTCGCGCATGCCAATTAAATTACCAGGTACTTTCGTTTCTTGGTAATGATTCTAATGTTCATGAGATTATGATGCTGCCTAAATTGGATACATTTGTTTTGCTTTCAAATGAAGGGCCTAGCTTGGAGAAGGATGAACATTGGAGCAAGAACATGCATGGAGTTGATGGCATGCGCAAGGGGATCAAGAACGGAGTTACAAGTGATGATTTCAGGACTTTGAAGCCGCCATAAGGAGTGCATGAAGCCTTGGACGAAATATACAAGATGCCACTTCATAATATTCGTCCATAGGCTATTCTAGGTGCCGCGTCACCTTATTAATGGGCCAGGCCCATGTAATTTCGAAATACTTAAGTATAGGCTATTTTTAGAGTCCGTATGTGTGGGGAAACAAGAGTTAGGGTTGGTTTCGGACCCCACCCTTAAGGGCCACGAAATTCCCCCCTCTTCCTCCATATATACAGCCCTTAGGGCGTCGTTTAGACTTTGGGTTTTGTTTAGATTAAAAGTTCGCCATAGCTGCAACTTTGCGTACTTCGTTTGTGTCCAACGACCAGACCAAGACGTCACAGAACCCCACCTTGATCAATAAAGCTTTCATCTTATATTCGCAATATCCCGATTGCAATCTCAGTTTCTTGCTTGTTCTTCGTTTGCTCGCAGGAAACAGACCCTCGTGGTCAGGTTGATCGTGCTCTGGCGTGGTCAATAACCCTTGGAAGTCGGTTTGGTGATTGCTAAGGCGCGACATCTCGCACGTTCGTAGTCGGATCGTCAAGGTCGACTCCCACAGAAAACGATAGCCACCATCTCATCGAAACATCGGGACACCTTAGCCTCTATCAATAATACTGGAAGGGATAGAGGATAATGAAGATAAGATGCAGATTGATGCTACATAATCAACTACCAATCCCTGGTAGTACAAGCGTTACAGGACAAAATGTACTGACAAGAGCAATGGGCTACACTTCTGCACTGGCATTGTCTGTGTATTCTACTTGTTCGTAAGATTAAATATAGGTCTGATCTTTCTTAGTAAATGGTGGGCAAGGGAGATAAGATGCAGAATGCTACAAAATCAACCAATCCCTCTTCCCATAATGCAAGAGTGTTTTGAACACTGGTGTACTGTACAAAACGTTCTTATATTATGGGACGGAAGGAGTAGCTGTTAATGTAAGTACAGTGATAGACCACGTTCAGTCCTTACAAGAGGACTGCAGAGCTAAACCTCTTCAAAAGCATTGGGTTGATTCTAAATTTATGTAAGAGTCCATACGGATCTTATAATGTCCACCAAATGGATGATTACGGGGCTAACATGTGCAGTGATGCTACATAATCAAACAGCTATGAAAGTAAGTATGGTCACACAGGGCAAGAGGTACTCACAAGAGCAATGCAGTGTGCAGTATAGTTGCGAGATTCTGTGGTCCCTTGAGAACAAATGTTCTTCTGCTAACAGGTTTCATACAAGTGAGACATTAAGGCAAATGCAGAAATGTAGTTCAAATTGTGATGTGATATCATAGACAGTACCTTACGCTGCAGCCGAGACCAATGTGTAACAAGATTATTCCAGTCACCGTCAGATAAATGTAGCACCGGAGACTTTACAGAAATTTCGTTCAGAGGCTTGCCATCGAAGTGCGCTTGCCTCAGGTAGGAACAATACTTCATCAACGAGTGCTTGAAAAGCGCAACCAACCCTTGCTCGTCATCACAATCCAGTTTGTGCCTCGCCTATTTAAAAGAATGAAATATTGTGTCTTCTGTCAGCAGAAACATATGTAGTAATGACCATGAATAACATTAGTACATTACTTACGCGTAAATTGTGGAGGAAGACTGGAAATTGTTCTGTGTCTGCGGTATAATCTTTCCATGAAGGAAAGATGCGCACAAAGTTCCTGACAACAACATAAGCTTCGTCTTCTAAACTGGGAAGAAATGGAACAGGGGTCCTATTTGCTGCAATTGGGGCTCTCTCTGGTTCGAAAAGGGATTTGGCAACTAGATTTGGTGTACTCTTTGCTGGAATGGGGGTTTTGCATCGTACAGCTGGTGCTATGTCAACTGGCATAATCATATTGTTTGCTGCAGTTGGGGTTTACTGAGTTGGGGCATCAGAAATGACCAGTGTACTAGGGCCAGAGTCTGCTAGAGTTGGGGTATTTTGTGGGTCAGGTGATATTGCAACTACACCTAATGGGCTATTTGATTTATCAGGTGCCACTACCTTTTCCAAATACTTTGCTTGTGCTCCTGCACGATCAGCAATCGCCCTCTTCCTTTTGAACGTCTGATACACAAGAACAGCATTTGAATGGATAAATATGGTATGATGACAGATGCTATATGTACTGAAAATGGATAGGCAGGGCGTATTCACATACACAATGTGTAAACTAAGCTAATGGCAGTTCAACAAAGTAAAAGCAATGCAAAGCATCAGTTGCAAGATATGTGCGAGCAATGTAACCTTGGAAAGTTAGAGCAAGTACCTTGATGGGTGAATAAGATAGGGCATCTTCCTCTGACTCCTCCACTAGGGAGCTACATTGACTTAGGTCTCGCTCTAGCTCAGAATCACTGTTAGGATCATATTTTGAGCATGAATCTGTAGGTGGAGAGTGTTTGCAATGCATTGCATCCAGACTTGATTTCAGTCCCTTAATGCCAAGTTTGACAGCCATGGCATTGTTTTGCTTTATTCTTTTCATGCGCGCAAGCTCATAATCATTATGATGTTGTTCAGAATCTGAGATTCATGAAAACATAAAAAGTAGTCAGATTATCCATGGAATGCATTGCGGTTTCAACTCAGAGAGTGTCTCCCTATAAACCCCTGCATATGCAAAGTTCACCTCCCTAACCGTGCTGACCATACCACACACAGAGATACACACCCGAGCAGCGAACATGCATTTTTGAAACTAATTTAGGAACATTTAGCTGACCAATTAAACAACTCTGTTTTAATAATATCATATTCGTATTTGAACAACTAAGCTTGTTTAGTTTGATGGGTGGAGCCGTGTTATTATGACACGAAACATGTATTCTGATCGTATAGTGATCATAAAAGGGGGAAACTCCAAGCATATATTTTTTAGCAAAAGAGGGTTTCCCCTCTGATTTCTATTAAAGAAACCACCACGGAACCAACATGATCAATTAAACCCTAAGCATGATCAATTAAACCGTATTATGGCTGTGCCATGGCAGATTTGAAGCTGCAAACCGAAGAAATGATATTTAGCATCCATTTTTTGCTTCGAACTAAGAACTAAATTCTAAGAGCTGAAAAGAAAGTAGAGTAACCAAGTTAAGATCTATTTTCTCGTTGAGATCAAAAAGTTTAGGAGATATGAAGTACCACCTCTCTTGCGGCGCCGTGAAGGCATCGGGGGTGCGATGGCTATCGGTGGCGTTGAAGCAGATCTGCAACAGTAGATGGGTGCATCGGGGGATAAGTCCCGTTGTGGTGGAAGAGAAGGTCGTGTGAGCGGCCCCGGCAAAGAGGACGACGGCACCGATGAAGCGAGAGGACGCGATGCAAGGCTATTGGTCCGTCACCGTGGATGAGAAACGTCCATCTCTAGCAGTGGACGACGCGGTCTTTGTAGGCGCTCTGGCATGGTGGAGGACGGTGGCGATGGATGTGGTGGAGGACGGCGGCGATGGATGGGGTGGCGGACGGAGGCTGGTGTGGGAATGGGGTGTTCTAGCGCGGACGGTGTATGAATGGGAAAATGGAGGGAGAGGTACGGGGAACCATGTTTTTGGGACGCACCTGTCTGAAATATG
Organism: Triticum urartu; assembly: GCF_003073215.2. Classification (NCBI taxonomy): domain Eukaryota; kingdom Viridiplantae; phylum Streptophyta; class Magnoliopsida; order Poales; family Poaceae; genus Triticum; species Triticum urartu. The sequence goes on along the minus strand of NC_053024.1, from coordinate 267,885,279 downwards.
GGAAAGTTACGAACTTATCCCCCATTTCAAATTTGGACGTCTCGTCGATTGGGGATAGGACGGTAATCTCGCATCTCCCAAATATTTTCCGGTAACTATTTCGGGCGAGGAGAGGGTGTTTTGCCGCCCACGGTTGGCACCCATGGTGTATGAACGGGGCTGACAGGTAGGGCGGTTGTGTCACATCTGATGGAAGTTACACATCTGCCCCTATTTAAAATATTAGCCTACATCGATTTCGGGCGAGGAGAGGGTGTTTTGCCGCCCACGGTTGGCGCCCACGGTGTATGAACGGGGCTGACAGGTAGGGCGGTTGTGTCACGTCTGATGGAAGTTACACATTTGCCCCTATTTAAAATATTAGCCTACATCTATTTCGGACGAGGAGAGGGTGTTTTGCCGCCCACCGTGTATGAATGGGGAATGGAGGGAGAAACAGAGGTCTTTCGGACGGGCTTGAATAAATGAGTTTTGCCGCCCATGTTTGACGCCCACCGTGTCGGAATGGGCTCAGAGGCGGTCGTGTCACGTATAATTGAAGTTACTAACCTACCCCTATTTAGAGCAGTGGAAATCGGGCCGATGGATTGTCCGTGTAATGGGTAGACAGTAATTTCCATCTCCCAAACACTTGGCTTCGGGAAGCCGATGTGGGAGTGGACATTTTGCTGTTTCTTTCGAATTTTGGGACAATAAGCATCCACGTTTACCCTGGCAACTAAATTCAAATCCATTTTGTATTCTATGTGTTTTTATATATCTTCAAAAGGACGACAAAGATGTATTCACCTGTCATATATGAATATGGTTTACAAATGCCGATACTCAAATTCAGAAACTAGAATCCAGTTTAAGGTGAATTCGAATATTTGGAACACTTCATGTCCAACTCAAATGTCACACGCAGCATAATGTGTACTTCCACTTACATATGTACACTAGCGATGTTGTAACATCCCAAATTTTCAATTTGGAATGTTATACATTAGACCATCATTGCATATCATATTTTATTTGCCTTTGGCTTTGATCCTAGAAATTCTACGCAACTCAAGGACCCACGGAGAGAGTTGGGGATTTCATTATTTTCATATTTGAGTTTTCTCGAATTTTGAGAATAGGATCATTTGATTTTAATTATTTTATCATCAATTATTTCTATTACAAAAAATATGAGAGAGGGAATAAAATGACTTTCCCAAAATAAAGAAATATTGAGGATTTAATAATAAAATCAAATAAGATTTTATTTCGGAGTTTTCGGTATTTTATTTGAATTTAGGAAAAATGTGCGCTTTTCAAAATTGCATTTAGGCCCCAAATAAATGTTCACCTTGTGCGGCTTGATTTTAGAAGCCCGGGAAATTTTATTTCGGGATTTTTGGAGTCCGTTTCGTATTTCTTTTATTTGTTTTTCTGTGCGGAATAAAAAAACGCGAACCGACTTTGCGCCGTACCCGAGCGGGACTCCTCCCAGGGGCAACCTTTATAAGCCGCCCGACCCGAGCCGCCAGCCCACCGCGCCCGAAACCCTAATCATCCGCCGCCGCCCGAGGTCAACCTCGTTTTCGCCGCCCGTTTTTTAAAAAAAAAGAGAGAGAGAGAGAAAAAAGTCGCGGTTTTATTTTTTTTTAGTTTCGGTTTTTTTAAATAGATCGGTTTTTATGGTTTATTTATTTAGCGAGCATTCGTCCGTTCATTCGTTCTAGCGAACGTTCGTCGTTTTTCTTTTTCTCAAATTAAATCCGCGATTTTTCTGATCGCGATTCCTGATCCGATTTTCGTTTTAGTATAAGTTTTCGCTCGTTTATCGGAATCAGGTGATTCAAGCGCGTGGAGTTTCATCTCGAAACCCTCTATCCCTTTAGCCAACTTAGACAAGTTTTTGACACTGTAAAATTTCCCTAGATCTAGAATAGTAAACGAAGCTTGTTTCTTTTGCTGTTTGACTTTCGTTGCTTCGTTGGATTTGATTCTTTTTGCAAACCGGAGTTCTTAAGTTGAACCTTTTGGTTAGATCTCTTATTTGAGTTTTACCCGTGCATTACATGGATACTTATTGTATGCTTGTTTGTTTGTCTGCGATAGAATACCCGGAGTGCGCCGCCTATTACTTCAAATCTCTAGGTTTCGCGGATCATCAGCAAGGCAAGTAACACTTTGATCATACCTCCTACTACCCAGTTTTATTGCATTAGATCAATCCTCAAACATTGCATGATTAGGATCTAATTAAATTGTGGGATGGGAAGTAGTTGAGGTAGTACCTATTACCTGTTATATTATCAAACCTTTGGGAGTTACTTCTACGTTTGCCTATTGTGCCATGCTATGCTAGTAGACGTGGATTGGGTGAGTGATATCCATGACAGATGTGAGTTTGTTAATTAATGGTTTATCTAAGGTGGCAACTTAAACACACATCTGGGTGGATTGAGGTACCTGGGTATTCCAGGATTGCCTGTTTTTCTTTGTGGACCGCCACCCAGGCCTAAAGGGATCATGAGATTTTTCATACTAGAAACTTCCGTGTGCAGCCACAAGCTATTATGGGCTCTAGCATAGTTGATTAAGTCGTGCGAACTCTTACAGGGTAGGCTAGCAGATGTAGGGGAAAGTAGGTGTAACGGTCTATCCATCGTAAGGTGCTAGTGCTTCTGAAAGACTATGTCTCGGTCATCCCTTTCTCAAACACCATGTAGTGCGAGAAACCAAACGGAGGCGATCGAGTCTTGTGGGGAAAAGTGCGCAAACCTTTGCAGAGTGTATAAACTAATCATGGTTAGCCGTGTCCCCGGTTATGGACAACTTGAGTATCTAGTACTTGGATTATCATGTGAATCTCAACATGTTACTCTAAATTAATTTTGTTGGGTTTTGTTTAATGATGATGCTTAATTGGGATTGAGAATGCTGTCAACCATTCTCAATGTTTAACAACTACCATGATAGTTAAATAAAATTTATTCCTTTGCAGTAGGGAAAAATTGTCTTTACGCAAAACTGTAACCATAGAGCTTTCCACCAGCCAAATATGCATATAGTATAGCTGTTTCATTCCATTACTCTCTATGTGTTACTTTGCCAGCATATTCCATGTGCTGACCCGTTTTGGGCTGCAACGTTAATGTTGCAGACTTTTCAGATGATGATTAAGGAGTTTTTAGTCGTGGTTCTATACTCAGTGATGCCGTTGGAGTTGATGGACTCACTTATCTTCCAAGCCTTCCGTTGTTATAGTTATTAGATGGCCTTAAGCCATATTTATTGTAATAAATTCTCTATTGAGACACTCGATGTAATAAGTGTGTGATTGCTACTCTGTTATAAATCCTCCGAGTACTGTGTGGTGTCAGCATTACTGATCCAGGGATGACACCCGAGCACAGAGATCAGACTGTTTGAGGTCTGGTCGCTACAGAGATGGTATCAGAGCACACGCTGACTGTAGGACACGACCACTAAGCTAAAGACCTAGATCACTATTCACTCTCTTCTCTTCTGACCTCTCATCTTTTCTACTCTTTAGGATGGCGGATGCAAGGAACAAGTTCACGCAACTGGGTGACGATACACCCTTTGGACGCCACTTGAAGGAAGTCACTAGATACCTGAACATAGGAGTACCAAGCTTCACCGGAACCTACAACGCCACTTTACCTAAAGAAGAGCGCTGGATGATTCAAGTTCAAGTTCCAGGAAGACGTTCATGCCAGTCACTGAGCCCATAGAGTTTTCTTTTGATGCACCAACTTGGAGTCTAGGAAAGAGCATGGCAGCTCACATCGCCATGGGACACATTGGAGAAGTCTACCACAATGATCTCAAGGATACTATCTACCAGATTTGTGGGCGCCGAGATGAGCACTGGGAGATGATCAGCACCAGGAAGGATAGATCAGTTGCAGCTTTTATCCAGGAGTTAAACCAACACATTCGACTACAGGAGAACCAGATGTGCACCGACATGATAGACCTGAAGAAGGCAAGGACAAGAATCAAGGAACTGGAGGAAGAACTCAAGGCTACACGTGAAGATTATGAAGAAGAAATTGAAGTATTGGTGGAGAAGAATGACGATCTGATCAAGAAGATCGGGATATTTATGGGAGGCCCTACACCAGTAGATGAAGACGAAGAACCCAAGGAGATTCGCCCGGAAGACTACATCATCATTAACGACACCGACTCGGATCCAGATGATAGCGATGATGACTATGTTGATGAAGCCGGAGTAGATATCATGGTATCTGCAACCGAAGAATATTTCTAGTAGACCACCTCATCAGTAGTAGTAGTCCACCATGTAAATACACTAGTCCGAGCACTTTTGCGATAGTTAGATCGATTGTATGCCCTTGTTTGAATGAATGAAGTGAATTGTTTGCTTTTGCCTCATGTGCATATGGGTAGTGTTTTTCTCTTTAGACCCCCTTTATTCTAAACTCTCATCTTTTCTAAACCCTTAGATGCCTCCGAGACGTGACCCCGGATTTACCTTTCCATCGGAGCTCACCCAGTTGATCCAGCAGCAGAACACATTGATGCAGTTGCTAGTTCAGAATCAGAATCAGGGGAACAACAACTACAACCCACCACCACCACCACCACCAGTTGATCACTTAGCCCGTTTTCTTAGGCTGAATCCGCCGGTGTTTTCCAGTAGCACCGAGCCGATAGTAGCAGATGATTGGCTCCGCAAGACAGCTAGAGAGTTGACCACAACAGGATGCACAAATGCGGAGAAGGTGAAGTTTGCCGCACATCAGCTAGAAGGACCCGCAGCATCATGGTGGGAGAATTTCACAGCCACTTTCCCTGTCGACACTGTCACATGGGACCAGTTTCAGCAGGCTTTTTGAACTGCCCATGTTTCAGCAGGAGCTATGGCCATGAAGAAGCGTGAGTTTCGCAACTTGCGCCAAGGAGGACGGACAGTTGGCCAGTATGTGGAGGACTTTAGTAAATTAGCACGTTATGCCCCAGATGACGTTGCTATGGATGCAGCTAAGCAGGAGAAGTTTCTAGAAGGACTGAATGATGAGTTGAGCATGCAATTGATGGTAGCAACCTTCAACAACTACCAGGAGTTGGTAGACCGTGCTCTTATGATTGAAGGCAAGCAGCAGCAAATTGAGAACCGCGAGAGGAAGTATGGACAAGGGAAGTACAATTCTGGAGCTCAGCAGAAGCCACGTTTCACCCCTAGATCGGGAGGACATTTTCAGCATACCCATGGAGGAGGTAGCTCGCACAATCACAACGGCACCAAGAATGGTAATGGCAATGGAGGAAGCAACGACCAGAACCGTACCAACCCATCAACCCGAGCCAAGAAGGACCTGAGCCAAGTCACTTGCTTTAAGTGCCAGAAGACCGGACATTATGCCAATGAATGTCCTGAAGGCTAGAATGGCAATGGAAGCTCTGGGAAGAAGCCAAACCATTTCAACAGGGGACAGGTGAACCACGTTAACGTGGAGGAGGTTGAAGAGCAGCCGGATGCCGTAATCGGTAAGTTTTTGGTTAAGTCAATTACTGCACTCGTTCTTTTTGATACTAGTGCATCACATTCATACATATCAAGGGGATTTGTGGATAAGTATAACCTGCCCACTAAGGTTCTTAGAACACCTATGCTAGTAAGCTCACCAGGAGCGGAGTATATGGCCAGTCAAGGATGTTTTCAAGTGCCATTGAGTATAGGTAGGCATGTGTTTCCCTCGGATTTAATCATTTTGGAATTACAAGGATGGGATGTAATTCTGGGTATGGATTGGTTGTCGATGTATGGAGGAAACATCGATTGCGCCAATAAGACAATTTTTCTTACTACCCCAGAAGGGAGAAGGATCAAGTATGTATCCCGACATGTGCCAAAAGGGACTCAAGTAAATTGTTTAACAGGAGTTGTGCAGGAGGAAGTACCAGTGGTAAGGGATTTCCCTGAAGTATTTCCAGAAGAGTTGCCAGGCATGCCACCGGATAGAGATATTGAGTTTTTGATTGAGCTATTGCCAGGCACAGGGCCAATATCAAAGAGACCATACAGGATGCCTGCAAGGGATTTGGTGGAAATTAAAGGTTACATTCGCCCAAGTTCGTCGCCTTGGGGATCACCAGTACTTCTAGTGGAGAAAAAGGATGGATCGTTAAGGATGGTTGTTGATTATCGAGGATTGAATGAAGTAACCATCAAGAACAAGTACCCACTACCAATGATCAATGATTTGTTTGATCGATTGCAAGGAGCTAAGGTATTTTCCAAGATCGATCTGTGATCAGGATACCACCAGTTGAAGATTCGAGAACAGGATATACCTAAGACTGCTTTTACCACCAGGTATGGGTTGTACGAGTATACCATTATGTCATTTGGTCTGACTAACGCACCTGCCTATTTTATGAACATGATGAACAAAGTGTTTATGGAGTTCTTGGATAAGTTCGTCATGGTGTTCGTTGATGATATTCTGGTTTACTCGAAATGTGAAGAGGAACATAAGGAGCATTTGCGATTGGTACTTGAGAAGCTCAGATAACACCAGTTATATGCCAAGTTCAACAAATGTGAGTTTTGGTTGAAGGAAGTAGGATTCCTCGAACACATTATATCCGGAGAAGGTATAGCAGTAGATCCCACTAAGGTTGACACTGTGACAAATTGGGAAGCGCCAACAACAGTTGGAGAGATCCGGAGTTTTCTTGGACTCGCAGGATACTACCGGAGATTTATTGAGAATTTCTCAAAGATTGCGAAGCCTATGACTGAGTTATTAAAGAAGGATACCAAGTTCAAATGGATTGAGGAATGTGAGGCTAGTTTCCAGGAGTTGAATAAACGCTTGGTTACTTCACCAGTGTTGATTTTGCCAGACCAGACCAAGGACTATGAGGTGTATTGCGACGCTTCACGTCGAGGACTTGGAGCAGTGCTTATGCAGGAAGGGAGAGTTGTTTCATATGCCTCAAGACAACTGAAACCTCACGAGTTGAATTATGCTACGCATGATTTGGAGTTAGCATCCGTAGTGCATGCATTAAAAACATGGAGACATTTTCTCATTGGAAATCATTTTGAGGTGTACACGGATCACAAGAGTTTGAAGTACATTTTCACGCAGAAGGAGTTGAACCTCGGGCAAAGGAGATGGTTGGAGCTCATCAAGGATTATGATATGAGATTGCATTACCATCCCGGAAAGGCTAATGTAGTAGCTGACGCATTGAGCCGTAAAAGCCTTGTCAATACACTAATGACGGGAGAAATACCAAAGGAGTTAGCCGAGGATCTTCGTGAACTATGTTTGGAAATAGTTCTGAGAGGCTATGTAGCAGCATTGGAGATTCAGTCAACTTTGATGGATAGAATAAGAGAAGCTCAGAAGACTGACAAGGAGATTGCCTCTATAAAGGAGAAAATGAGCGAAGGAAAGGCTAAAGGATTTCGTGAGGATGAGCACGACACCCTATGGTTTGAAGACCGTGTTTATGTGCCCAATGACCCAGAGATCAGGAAGTTGATTCTGCAAGAGGCACACGATTCACCATATTCGATTCACCAAGGAAATACCAAGATGTATTTGGATTTGAAGGATATTTTCTGGTGGACCGGAATGAAGAAGTATATTGCGGAGTATGTAGCAGTTTGTGATGTATGTCAGAGAGTAAAGGCAAAGGATCAGAAGCCAGCAGGATTGCTACAGCCATTGCCGATACCCGAATGGAAGTGGGATAAGTTAGGCATGGACTTTATCACGGTATTACCCAGGACTCGTTCAGGCTATGACTCGATTTGGGTTGTAGTCGATTGGTTGACGAAAGTAGCTCATTTCATCCCAGTAAAGACCACTTACACCAGTGCTAAGTTGGCAAAGATATACATGACCAGGATTGTATGCTTACATGGAGTTCCGAGGAGTATAGTATCAGATAGAGGAACCCAGTTTACCTCAAAGTTCTGGAATCAGTTGCACAAAACTTTGGGTACCAGGCTAGAGTTCAGCATAGCTTTTCATCCACACACAGATGGACAGACCGAGAGAGTCAATCAGATTTTGGAGGACATGTTGAGAGCTTGTGCGCTAGATTATGGATCTAGTTGGGACGAGAATTTGCCGTATGTAGAGTTCTCTTACAACAAAAGCTATCAATCCAGTTTAAAGATGGCCCCTTTCGAAGCCTTGTACGGAAGGAGGTGTAGGACACCCTTGACGTGGGATGAAGTTGGAGACTACCAGTTGTTTGGACCTGATTTGATTAAGGAGTCTGAACAGAAGGTGAAATTGATTCGCAATAGGCTCAAGGTAGCCCAGTCTAGGCAGAAAAGTTATGCAGATTCTGAACGCAAGGAGACAGTTTACGAAGTTGGAGATAGAGCTTATCTTCGAGTATCCCCACTTCGGGGAACAAAGCGCTTTGGTGTTAAAGGAAAGTTAGCGCCACGATTTGTAGGACCATACCGAGTATTGGAACGTATGGGAGAAGTGGCCTACAAGTTGGAATTGCTCGAAGGATTGTCAGGAGTTCATGATGTGTTCCACGTTTCTCAGTTGAAGAAGTGCCACGCGAAGATGGCTGACATACCTTTGAGAGACACCGTTCCATTGGAAGCAATTCAGTTGGATAACGATTTGACCTATGAGGAGAAACCAGTTAAGATTCTAGAGTATGCCAGTCGAGTCACCCGCAGCAAGGTTATCAAGTTTTGCAAGGTTCAATGGAGCCACCACACGGAGGATGAAGCCACCTGGGAGCGAGAGGAAGATTTGCTCAAGGACCACCCTCACCTATTTTTTAGCCAACCCGAATCTCGAGGGCGAGATTCATCTTAAGGGGGGTAGGTTTGTAACATCCCAAATTTTCAATTTGGAATGTTATACATTAGACCATCATTGCATATCATATTTTATTTGCCTTTAGCTTTGATCCTAGAAATTCTACGCAACTCAAGGACCCACGGAGAGAGTTGGGGATTTCATTATTTTCATATTTGAGTTTTCTCGAATTTTGAGAATAGGATCATTTGATTTTAATTATTTTATCATCAATTATTTCTATTACAAACATATGAGAGAGGGAATAAAATGACTTTCCCAAAATAAAGAAATATTGAGGATTTAATAATAAAATCAAATAAGATTTTATTTCGGAGTTTTTCGGTATTTTATTTGAATTTAGGAAAAATGTGCGTTTTTCAAAATTGCATTTAGGCCCCAAATAAATGTTCACCTTGTGCGGCTTGATTTTTGAAGCCCAGGAAAATTTAGTTTGAGATTTTTGGAGTCCGTTTAGTATTTCTTTTATTTGTTTTTCTGCGTGGAATAATAAAAAAAACGCGAACCGACTTTAGGCCGTACTCGAGCGGGACTCTGCTCGGGGCAGCCTTTATAAGCCGCCCGACCCGAGCCGCCAGCCCAACGCGCCCGAAACCCTAATCAGCCGCCGCCGCCGCCAGAGCCGCCGTCGCCGCCGCCGGACCCACCGCCCGAGGTCAACCTCGTTTTCGCCGCCCGTTTTTTTAAAGAGAGAAAAAAAGTCGTGGTTTTATTTTTTTTAGTTTCGGTTTTTTTAAATAGATCGGTTTTTCCGGTTTATTTATTTAGCGAGCATTCGTCCGTTCGTTCGTTCTAGCGAACGTTCGTCGTTTTTCTTTTTCTCGGATTAAATCCGCAATTTTTCTGATCGCGATTCCTAATCCGATTTTCGTTTTAGTATAACTTTTTGCTCCTTTATCGGAATCAGGCGATTCAAGCGCCTGGAGTTTCGTCTCGAAACCCTCTATCCGTTTAACAAACTTAAACAAGTTTTTGCCACTGTAAAAATTGCCCTAGATCCAGAATAGTAAATGAAGCTTGTTCCTTTTGCCGTTTGACTTTCGTTACTTCATTGGATTTGATTCTTTTTGCAAACCGGAGTTCTTAAGTTGAACCTTCAGGTTAGATCTCTTATTTGAGTTCTACCCGTGCATTAGATGAATACTTATTGTATGCTTGTTTGTTTGTCTGCGATAGAATACCCGGAGTGCGCCGCCTGTTACTTCGAATCTCTAGGTTTCGCGGATCATCAGCAAGGCAAGTAACACTTTGATCATACCTCCTACTACCCAGTTTTATTGCATTAGATCAATCCTCAAACATTGCATGATTAGGATCTAATGAAATTGTGGGATGGGAAGTAGTTGAGGTAGTACCTATTACCTATTATATTATCAAACCTTTGGGAGTTACTTCTATGTTTGCCTATTGTGCCATGCTATGCTAGTAGACGTGGATTGGGTGAGTGATATCCATGACAGATGTGAGTTTGTTAATTAATGGTTTATCTAAGGTGGCAACTTAAACACACATCTGGGTGGATTGAGGTACCTGGGTATTCCAGGATTGCCTGTTTTTCTTTATGGACCGCCACCCAGGCCCAAAGGGATCATGAGATTTTTCATACTAGAAACTTCCGTGTGTAGCCACAAGCTATTATGGGCTCTAGCATAGTTGATTAAGTCGTGCGAACTCTTACAGGGTAGACTAGCATATGTAGGGGAAAGTAGGTGTAATGGTCTATCCGTCGTAAGGTGCTAGTGCTTCTGGAAGACTATGTCTCGGTCATCCGTTTCTCAAACACCGTGTAGTGCGAGAAACCAAACGGAGGCGATCGAGTCTTGTGGGGAAAAGTGTGCAAACCTCTGCAGAGTGTATAAACTAATCGTGGTTAGCCGTGTCCCCGGTTATGGACAACTTGAGTATCTAGTACTTGGATTATCATGTGAATCTCAACATGTTACTCTAAATTAATTTTGTTGGGTTTTGTTTAATGATAATGCTTAATTGGGATTGAGAATGCTGTCAACCATTCTCAATGTTTAACAACTACCATGATAGTTAAATAAAATTTATTCCTTTGCAGTAGGGAAAAATTGGCTTTACGCAAAACTGTAACCATAGAGCTTTCCACCAGCCAAATATGCATATAGTATAGCTGTTTCATTCCTTTACTCTCTATGTGTTACTTTGCCAGCATATTCCATGTGCTGACCCGTTTCGGGCTGCGACGTTAATGTTGCAGACTTTTCAGACGACGATTAAGGAGCTTTAGGTCATGGTTCTATACTCAATGATGCTGTTGGAGTTGATGGACTCACTTATCTTCCAAGCCTTCCGCTGTTATAGTTATTAGATGGCATTAAGCCATATTTATTGTAATAAATTCTCTATTGAGACAATTGATGTAATAAGTGTGTGATTGCTACTCTGTTATAAATCCTCCGAGTACTGTGTGGTGTCAGCATTACTGATCTAGGGATGACACCTAAGCACAGAGATCAGACTGTTTGAGGTCTGGTCGCTACAGATGTATCAAGATTCAAATACCGAGTCAATCAACCAAGAATGTACGGAACTAACAGACATATAAACACTTATAGAGTATATGGATCAATAATATCAACTAACATACATAAGCCAGGCCGCTGTACTTTTTTTTGGCTACAACAGCATCCTTTTTTTAGCCAGCATCTTGGCCCTTTCCGATGCGTGCCACTTATGGCCTATCTATACTACTATTGTTGAATGCACATTCAGCCCGATTGGCATATTTGTAGGTCTGGCACAGCAATCCAAATGAAATGTCTCCGAGTCCTATCAATTAATACAGACTTGTGCTCAAATAAAATTACAAACAAAAAAACAAAAAAAACAATTATTACATGATCTCTAAAACAAATGGTTTGATTGATTACATGAACAGACAACACAAAGGTTATTCAACTATGGAAAGAACATTTCACCTATGATTTACCAAGTAGGAATTTAATTTCCTTTTTTCCTTCAGGACCTTAACAATCTGGTCAGTCTCAGCTTGCTTCATTTTGAAAGCCACCAAATATTTAATGGTTGTCTTGAATACTGCTTGTGATTGTGCTGTTTGCTTCCTCAACATGTCAACTTCATCTCTAAGTGCAGAAGCAGAATCTCTTTCTACGACTAGTTTAGCCTCTAGAGCATCAGCAGTTGGCAATTCATAATGCACGATTGGGCCGGTGCCATTGCTGTGGGATGATGCAACGTCCATGGGACCTCGCTCTTTGATCTTGGGCTAACCTATTTTGCCATTAAAGTTCCAATTGGATTTAGAAAAGTTGAAGTTAGCAAAACATCTTAACTGGGAGTTATAATAGCAAACCAGTTAAACAAACAAGGAATTAAAGAGTTTCAATTGGATGCTTAAAAGTAGTTATTAACATCATTGTAACCCGATGTTGCAGCAGCAAAGCAGTTAAACAAACAAGTAGATATTTAAGTTAAGGCAAACAGGTAATTCTTAACAGTAAGTATCAAACACATAGATAGGCGCAGTATATAATATGATTAACAGGCAGTGCCATTATGTAATCAGTAGCAAACTAAATTAAGCCAAGCAACGTAATTGAACAATTTTGCAATAAGTGGCTAACTAAAATTCTGAGAAGCAGGTAACTGAACTTACGCTAGTTCTTTGTACAGGCACACTACAACTTCTTTTTCGCTTACAAGGTTGTACGAAGGAGTCCATGGCATCAATTGCTTGGATACGCAGTCCCAATACTTCTTTCTTCCCACACTGCATGGGTAAGTCAAATGGTTGATCTGGTAAGATGGTGCATCCTTGATATGTTATATGAGGACGTGTAGTCAGACTAGTTGTAGCTAAACACAACACACTGGCTTTTACTGTATATTTCATGCAATTACTTTTGGCATATCGAGATCTAAGCAATCTACAATAGGATGAAAAGACTGGCATCCTTCACATTATTGGCGAACTCAGTTCATAGAAACAAGCAATTCAACCATTCTGTGGGTAAATCAAAAGCGCCATTGGAATATTTTTCACTATCCAATCATACACGCAAAAAGGGGCGACGCCACCATAGGGACTGGTATGGGTGGCCACCTCAGGTGGCTGGAAAGTGTGCACCTAGTTTGAGTCGTCCAGGTTGGCCCACACTAGTTTTGTTCGTCCCAACGCACGAGCAGGCAATGTAAAAAATGAAGAAAAATGTTTCAATTTGGATGGGCCAATAACATAAGTGCAAGGCAGGCCCTATAGAAGGCTCGCGACCCAAATGAGCACCTCCCATATCGATCGACAGCAGGAAAAATCCCAATTCATTCGCTCCAGCCTCCAGTCTAGTTTGCTCCTAACCTAGCCGCCGCTGGACAGACCGACACAGCACTTCCTCGCGCCCTCGTTGGAGGGCGGTCGCCGGGCTTCAAGCGAACGGAAGGACAAGAAGATGAAGATCCAACCCTGGGTGTAGCCTGCGTGGGAGGCAGCGGCGGCACACGGGCATGGCATCGAACTTGCGCAAACGGACAGTCGCAGCTTGCAAGAGTAGCATGCGCAACGAGCAGGTACATCACATCCCTGATTATATCTAATTCAACTCTTCAATTTCTGGCCAATAGTTAAACCTGACGGTGTTGTAAAACTGCTTGTATGTAGGGAATCTATGAGAAAATGAAACCAATTTCTACTTATTTTATAACTCCCCCAATCAATACTGAACTGACTGAATCTGATGTATCTAATCAAGTTTCTGGTGCAAACATACAAGCTCATGTTGTTCTTGAGACTGAAGTGTCTAATAAACAGACTGCTAATGAAGGATTTGATGCAAACATTTTACATGCTCCTGGTGATGAACATATAGTGTCTAATGAGGGATCTAATGCAAGCATTTTGCAAGCTCATTGAAGGATTTAGTGTCTAATGATGATCTACTATGTTGAGAGAGACAGAGATTTGCAGGCATTGATGACAAGCAAATTATAGTGCATTTTCATAGCTTGAGGAAATGTCGAGGCCATCTACCAGAAAGTCCCCGTATCATGACAACATAGCATAAATACTTTTCTAATCTGTTGTTTGAAACTATTGGCATACTTGTGCAGGATAGATATATTGATATGCAGTTTGCGCACTGGTTATACGTGCAATTACACTTCGATATTTTCAGCCAGAGAACGAATAATTCAAGCAGGTACAGACCATGTTAGTAGTCCTTGTACATCATGTTGCATTTTGTGTTTTTTGGTGCTTGCATCATTTAGTGTCTATAATCTGAACTACTTTGGATCATCAGCTGGTTTTCAAAGTGCATGTAGCTTCACATTTCTCAAGTTATGTTGATTTCCGGAGTGCAAGTGCCTTCGTATTTTTTAAGTTAAATGTTCACCCCTGGTAACTTGAATTCGTGGATCAGCCACTGCACACAAATCATACACGAATGCCAGTACGAATTAAATGAAATGCAGGGATTTACGCTAGCTCGTTGTACAAGCTCACTGCAGCTCTGCTTGTGCTTGGGATGTTCCATGTACAAGTCCATGTTACCACTTGCTTGGATGTGCAGGCCTTGTGCTCCTTGCATCCCCCTCTGCATTTTTTACACGGCGAATGGTTGATCAAATAAGAGGAATTGACCTTGATGTTGTACCGGAGGACAGATGCTTACAAGGTTATACGGGTGTGCAGGATGTGTACCAAATCCTGTAGCGCCGTCATGCTTCGCTAAAATATGGATTTGCTTGTTTCAGATGATATCTCCATAAGAAATAAGAGTTAAGGTCAGAGTTGCATAGGCGTGTAAGCTAAGAGAGCAGTGAATGGATATCCAAACATCGTCGGAACAGTGCACAAGGGAGTGATGTGTGGATACCTAGTTCGGGCAAGCGTTTGGGCATGCGCACCTAGCTAGAGTGCGGGTCACTTCAAAGCCGTTGAGGGTGATGCGCTGGTGTTGGCTGGCCGTGCATGGATGCAGATTTGAGTGGCAACGGAGCGCTACGATGCGGTGGACGAGACCGTTGGTGAAGCCCCAACGGCCTCGGGGGGCGGAGGTGCGACGATGTGCTCGGTGAAGTAGCCCAGTGAGCTGGGAGATGGCGTCGGTGAAGCGCACCTGATGCGGTGGAACTCGGTGTCTGTGAGGCACATCAGTTGCGGCGGCCGATGTTGTCGGTGGACCACCCAGTGCGGTGGACGAGGGCGTAGATGAGGTATCTCCGATGCGGTGGTGAAGCGCACCGTCGTCTTCGTCATCGTCGTCCGGCACAGAGGTGGGGAACGGTGGGGAAAGAGATGAGACGAGGGGCGATTCGAGGGTTGTCGGCGAATTAGGTATTTGAGCAATCTAGGCGCGGAAGGGGACAGTGGAGAAGAGAGATTTTGCAGTGTTGGAATTGGGGCCGCCAGATATTTCAATCCGAAGCATGGAAGCGTGAACTTATATTGTCGTCGTCCTTTTTGGGGGGAGGGGGTGGGTGGCTGGGTGCTACGCGTCCATCCGACACACGCGACCACCCCGACGGTACTATGCTTCGGTGCCTTAAGGCACCTTCCTTTGTGTCCATGACATATGGGCCCAACAGGTGGCTGGCCCACATGTCAGTGACCCAAAGGCAGTTGCCTTTAAGGCACCGAAGCAACGTCCACCCCGACACGACCCTGGTTTGCCTGGTGCACCTACATTTGAGAATGCAAAAGAATCTTCTTTCATTTGCAAATGAATCTATATGTATTACCATGCCCGTGTTTTCCTTGCAATAATTAGTCATTCGTAACGAGATACTCCATCCGTTCACTTTTGTAGGTCGTTTCAGAAAACTTAAAATGAACTGTTTTGTCTGAAATTTCTTGAAGGTCTTATAAAAGTGAACAGAGGGAGTACTATATATTAATTAATGAGGAGTTATTTGAAAAAAATCGAAATAGTACCCACGCTAACATGGATTAGAGTGTGTGTCACATAATTAGTTATTTGAATTAGAGTGTGTGTCACGTAGTTAGTTATTTGAATTAGAGTGTGTGTCACGTAGCGATCTCCAATTCTAACGTGGATTTCGCATTTCACTGTATCCACGCTACTTTTTTAATACAAATTCATATGTATATGATGAACACCATGGTAGTGAGAAAACTTTTGGATGGATTCAAACATATGACCTACAAAATAGCACAACAAACTGAGTCAATGTCAACTTTCCGAAACTTAGTATGGCACGAATTCGAAATAATTACCCCGTATGCCTGGTCCTCGGTTCAAATCTTACAATGTACACCGAATTGAAACATCGATATTAAGTCTCGTACTATGTACATTCAAGTGTTGTTTTTAGCCCCCCCCCCGCACAAACGCTACATACTTCCTGTATCGGTCAATCTTCCTCTCCTAACCACCTTAGGAAGCTATCGCTTTCCAACACACGTTCATTCTTTCTCTCCATGTCTCGATCTCTAAGTCTCTCAACTACACAACCCCTTTTTCTACTCTGTTACCAAATGTATTTACCTCACACACCCACCATTGCACCCCATGTCGAGCTCTCTCTCCCCCCCCTCTCCCTCTCACCCTCTCGCGCTAAATACATGCATTGCCTATCAAGCCCCCCAACCTCTCGTGCATGCGCACGCACGCACGTTGTATATCTAGGTCACTCCCTCGAGACTGTCTCACTCTTTCTTCCGCACGGCGGGCCACACTCGCTCAATCTCGCTCTCTTTATCTGAGTCTCCTTTAACCTCGTTTTCTTTCACACACAAATGATATATCTCCCTGTTCGGGCCTCGATCGACACACTCTATACTCTCTCTCACAGATTGTCTATCTAGGTCAGTCCATCCATGCCGCCACCACTCTTTCGACCTCATGGTGGGCCACGCTCACTCAATATCTCTCTCTCTCACTCTCTCTCTCTCTCTCTCTCTCTCTCTCTCTCTCTTTGTATGTCTCGATTGACCTCGCTCTTTCTCGGACAAAAACGATATATCACCATGTTTGATCCCAATTCGACCTATTCACATTGTATACTCTCTCACGCACATTGTCTATCTAGGTCACTCTCTCCAACCCGTCTCACTCTTTCGATCGCACGGCGACCCTATGTGATCGGTTGACCTTGCTTCCTCCCACGCACAAAATATATCTACACGTCTGTGACTGGATCATCTCTCAAGCTCTATCTTACAGCCCTCACCCTTGCCAAAAAGCTCAATCGGACAATATCTCTCCAGAGCATATATATTTGTTCAATGAATGTCGGACCACACTCACTTTGTCTCTCTATCTATATGTCTCTCGATTGACCTCGCTTTCTCACACCGTATCTTCCACGCGTTGAAGCTACTACCTCTCCATCCCTCGCAAAGCCGGAGCTATTTACATTGCGAGGGGCACTCCAACCTTGGATTAATTTGTGTAGGCATTTATTCCGGTTGGTTTAGATTATATTTTCGTAGCATTCGGCCTCTCATAAACTCTATCTCATCTGTGTTGTCGAACGCATAGCAATTTAAGTAACTTAGTGTCCCCTTAAGAAAAATAAAGTAAAGTCTAAATCTAAAATTTATAATGATATTTTGAATATTTCACTCAGCAAACAAAAATATTGCCATGCGTACACTTTTTTTCTACCGTGTTCTAATTCTTTTGAGAAAAAAATACTTCCCTACATGCATTCAACAGTATTCATGTGAGGAGCAAATTGCTAATATAGGCCGCTAGCCTCTACATGCACATTTGTTTAGATGCTTCTGGTGTGTACTGGATTTTTAACAGGAACATTCCACAATATGAGGCTAGCTGCGTGCTCACTTGAAGCTCTAGAAAGATCCTCCCAGCCTTGTTTTGGCGCCCAACCGTGGGAGCGAATCCCACTAACCATAACTGTTGGATCAGTAGGGTTCAACTTTGATAAACGGTGGCGATTCAACCCGCGGAGGAATCAATGGCTAGCAAATGATTCTGCGTCACGGCGGGTGGCTATCCAAAGTTTGAAAATTGGTGTACTAGAGAAGATAGACATACAGTATATTTTTACAAGCACATTTTTCCTCTGTGCCGAGACGTGGCACACCCTACCGCGCGGTTTCGGGGTCCTCCCGGGTGGTGCACGCATATATTCTTCCTGACGTGGGACGCCCTACCGCGCGTTTTCTGGGTCCTCCTCGGTTGTAGCACCAAAGCAAGTAAATGAGTCGTCAAATCACGAAAGACCACCTTTCCCGCCGAGTACATCAGTGAAGCACGGTGGCTAGCTAGTTGGGCTAGTTCGGCCGATTAGCTAGGCCGCCGCCACATTTGTTTTTTCACCCCTTTTTTATCTACTTGCCGACAGGTAAATTTAAATATCCACCGCGGCATTGCTCTGGTGTTTGGGTGCGGCAGGATTTTTAATTTTTTGATTGACAGGAGCAGGCATGGCAGGATTTTTAATTTTTTGATTGAGGGGAGCAGGCGCGGCAGCAATTAGTCACGTGACTCTGCCTGTACCCACTGCTCCCTGATGTGAGAAGTCGTCGACTGGTGTTTTACCGTGGTGAAAACCAAAAGATTCCCCGCTCCCTCCGCCTTCCCGTAGATTGCATTGCCTTTCAGCCGTTTTCACCCCCTTTGCTTCCTCTCCCCATTGCTTCTACCTGGTGCCATGGCAGCGCCGCATATCACGGAGTCCGAGGTGAGGCTCCTGACACAGGAGCTCCATGCCAAGGATGCGGAGCTCAGGTCCAAGGACGTGGAGCTCCGTGAGCTCAAGGAGGAGAGGAGGAAGTTCACGGAGTTCATGGAGCTTCAAAAGCGGCAGGCGTCCACCACAAAGATTCTTGAGGCATCGGCGGCGTTGCTGCAGAAAGCGGGAGACACAATAGGCCGTCAGGGGAGCCGGCTGGAGCGCGAGCGGGCCGATCGTGACGAGGTCCAGGATCGCCTCCACCACTTGGTGAACCAAGTTGCCACGCACGTGTTGCGGCTACGCGATGCCTACCGTCATGCCAGAGCGGCGATGCCGGCCGTCGGGCTAAACCCGTTCGACCACCCGGTCAACTTCAACGAGCTGTGGCTTCCTGACCTGGTCTCCTTCTTCACCAATATCTCCGAGGAGCTGAGCTGTCTCCGCGCGATGGTGGGGGCTGAGCTGGACAAGGAGCGGTTGCAGGCTGCCGTCGCCGTTGCCGGGAGAATCCTTTCAGGGCTCCGTCACCGGAATCCATTCGTTACATTGGACGCCGTCTTTGACAAGCTGGCTCCCGTGGACTGGGAGCGGGATCTACGGGCGGTTGCACCCTGCATCCCCAACGTCGTGCACCTCGAGAAGCAGAGGGACTTCAGTGGTGTTTAGGCGCCCTCTGCATGGGCATGTCCATGTCTCGGCGCAACATGACCGTTGGATCAAACTCAAACGGTGCAGATCAGTCACTGTAGCACAAAGCGTGTGGGTGTGTTTGGTTGCATTCTCATCTCAATATATTTGTTTCCTCTTCGTGTATTTTTGTCAACCTACTAGTGTAGACTCATGCACCCTTCATGCACTCTGCCAAACACCCAAAAGTGGGTCGAGAAGGGAACTTTTGCTCCCATCCCGTGCACCCTTCATACACCCTGCCTAACACTATTCTTGCTTCATATGGTTCATGTTTCGTGGAGTACTGTAGCATCGTACTCTCCGTGCGCTGTGGACCTAGTTCTGTTAACATTGATCTCACTGTTCATTCTCGATCGGACAGTCGAAAAAGTGGTGCTATGTTACATATAGGAGTAGTTGACATGCGCACAACATCATTTGTTATCGTCATATCTTACTACACTAGCAACAAGATTGTGTAGTACTGATGTATGAACCATTGCACATGCCTAGTAGTAGGAGCACTGTGTATGTTCAAGTGACTATCGTGTTTCGCACTCCTCCGTCGTAAGAGTGGAAACGCTTGCTGTAATCATTTTTTCTTCTGAAAAACAGTGGACATGCTCTACCGTGCGGATCCTCCTCCAGCCATGCACTAAATTACTCACTTTCGCCGACATGTGGGACAGCCAGCATCGGGGTCCACCAACCATGCACTAAATTACTCCGTAGTAAAATGACGGTAGACTACCCCGATCGAAGCGCCGCAGTAATGCCCAATGAGCCGTCAAATCACAAAACCCCCTCCTTTCCAGCAGTAAGTTGGACGGACGAAGAAACCAACATTTCACTCTTCTCTCTCAGCTTCCTCTCTACCCAACCCTCGCTTCTGCCTCATCTTGTTCCTCATTTCCTCAAGAAAACCCTGACTTGCTTCTGCCATTGTTCTTCTCTCCCAAAGAAGGAAAGATGAGCGCATCAATGGTGTTGATTCTGGCCAAGGCCCGGTCTTGCAAGCCCGAGAATGATCCTTATAACTCCCTCTCTTTTCTTCTTTTGGGTTTGTGATTATGGTTTCTTTTCTTTTATTTCTATTTGACAGTTTCTTGATGGACGCTGGAGCACCAGCCGAAGTGATGTCTATGGCTCCGGCCAAAACTGTCGAGGCTCATGGTACGAAGAAGCGCAAGCACCCCGCTGAGACTACCGCAGACAAGCTCAAAGCCATCGCCCTGTCCAAGCCCCCCTCTCCGGGATCCCTCATTAAGCAAGTCCAGGTAATATCTCTTCTTGACGATCTTTTTCTCGATCTTGATCGTGTTTTTTCATCTAACACACAGTACTAGTACTAGTAGTACAACTTTCTGGGTGATCTTGCGTGTGAGTTTTGTGTGCCAAATGGCGGTTCTAAATTCCTCTTTTGACCAAAACATGCGAGAGGTTGACACTGATTTCTTATAGATTACTTTCAACTACTCCCTCTCTCCGAAATTTCTTGTCTTAGATTTGTCTAGATACGGATGTATCTAATACTAAAATGTGACTTGATACATTCGTATCTAGACAAATCTAAGACAAGAATTTTGGGACGGAGGGAGTACTTTATGAACATCAATCCTACCTTTTAAGAGGGTATATTTTCCTCAGTAACTTGTGTTATGGATATTGCATGTAATCCCTCTGCTCTCATGCCTTTGAAGACATGTTCTAGTGTCTTTGTTCACTCATTTCTGTGCGTATATGTAGTCATATATGGAGTATAATATCGAAAATCATCTTATATTTCTGAACGGAGGTAGTAATAAAATATGGTTTCTGTTTGAATTAGAACCAGGTCCGCGGTGGAGATGAAGTTCTCAAAGTCATGCCGTGTGAACTGGAAGACCTGATGATGAGTTCTACTTCTGAACTATCCAACTGTTGTGTCCTTGTCGCCACGTGTCCTGAACTAGTGTTTTCCTGTAGCATTGTTGTCAGGCGTGTTCTCGAGGCTGTACTTGACCACAACAATTTCCTAGTTGTGCCTTCGATTACGAAGGGTGTGGTTCTTGTAATGCTTCCCAACAAATCTGATGCGGACTGTCTTCATCATCATGTTTATGAGTGGAAAGACCACTCTGTTAGGTTCTCCAAGGTTGACAAGATGGTGATGGTGCATGTAGACATCTCACATGAAGTCCATGGCCTAGTCAGTTATGCGGGGTTCATCCCGTAGATCGGTGGCAAAAAATAGTCTGCAGAGTTTAGTTAGTGCAACTTTGCTTGTCTATAGTAAGTACTATTGTTCAGTACTTGATTTGTGTTTGTGAACCCTGTATTGTTTATTAGTACTGCCACTTTTGTCGTGTGGTCAGTCCTGAGAACGGTCTATATTAATGTTTGTCCACTCAATTCAGTCTGTATATTTTGAAGTATCCATATCATATTTTTTGTGAGGATGGTCTATCAATTATGGTTACACTCCAATATTTGTATGCATTGCAGGGTTTATCGCACCCACCAGGATTTCCAGCCCCATGGATGTTCGGTCCATACGATTTCTCATGACCTTTGGACTGTCCTGCTTGTGGGAGTAGGCGGGGCCCCTGCATGCCACGCGTAGTTGGACGATCAATCTTTTGTTTAGTACTTCAACATAGTGATTTCCTGGTAAGGATTCACTCGTGTCACATCAAGTAAATCTTATTGATTTATTGTCTAAATCTTATTGATTTAATGTCATGTTTTCTTTCTTTTCCTGCAATTTTACTATGCAGGTTTTGCCATGTGACATTCATCACAGAATAAACCATTTGGTTTGCTCTACGATGGCTATTTTTGCAGGTTTCACTTCTTATGTCGTGTCAGTAACGAAGGCACCGTCCATCACTTATATTACTGGAAAAAATTGGATCAGTCTGTTGTCTGAGTACAAGCTGAATCCCTATGATGAACTATAGTTTGGTTTAACAAAACGCCACAATTAGTCCTTCTCGCGTTTAAAAGAAATGAAGAAAAAGACTGGATCACGGTCATAGATCCTTGTCAAGTTAGAAAGCTGATCATAGCCGACCAGACACGATCGCCGCTGTCTCGCATAGATCGAGCACCGGCAGTTGCTCTAGCACTGGCAGCAGCCGCAGCTCAGTCTGATCCAGGTCAGGATTGGGCACCAACCGCGTCAGCGCATCAGTCTGATCTACCGGAGGATCGGGCATCGACACCGGCACCTGCTCTGACACCGGCACCAGTTCTACAAGGAGCACCATCTCCGGCAGTAGCAGCGGCTTCAGCACCTGCACCAACACTTGCACTTGCATCTACTCCGCTGCGTGCAGTTGCACCGGCAACAGACTGGGCTGCAGCTCGCACTTCATATACCAAAGTCCTTACAAAAACCGACATGTCCACCTTCTTGGTAAGCATTGGCCGCCCAAGTGCTTCGTTCTTTTTTATTTCCATGTTGTTTCACATGATTCACTGTGTTGATCTAACTGTTTGGGTATGTCTTCTTGTTTGGAAACAGAGATTTTCTAGAGCAACGAGGGAGTCGTTCAACAATCCGGGCGACCGCGGCCAAGTTTCTCTTACCATGCGCAGCCTTGGTGTGAATGAACCTGCTCAATATACCGTAAGTACAAAGGATTGTCGCATGATGATTGATGCTAAAGGATGGTCAAGGTTCAAATCTAAATCATATCTTGCTGTTGGGGATGATGTCAAAATCGAACTTTCTCGGCAAGGAGAGCTGGTCCAAATCAACTTTGAAATTCTTCAGTAGCAGCACGCAACTGCCGAACTGATCTATCCTCCGAGAGATTTTGATGTAATAATCTGGCATGGTGAAACAAGTGTCATGTGTGTATAAGTAGTACGCCAGTATTATTTATCACATGGTACATCGTTGATAGAATTGCAACTTTGGTTGCTGGTTAGGAACTGTCGTTCGATTTCATTCCAACAGCTGTCGTGCTTTATTCAATTTTGTGTATTCGCCTTGCGACAGCATCTAAAACCAGCGCCGTACCGATCACTTGCAATATGAAAAGCACTGAGGTAGAACACATGGGCCCCCAAACATGCAGGGTCGGCCTGCGGCCCAAAGTACAGAACCGTGAGCCTATCTGAGTATTATATTCTCAGCTGAACCCCCATAAAAAAGCTGAACCCCCATAATGCCCGTGCGTTGCAGAGGGAGTATATTTCTCGGCAAGGTGAGCCTGTGATATAAAAGATTTGTATATTTCTTTACAGAGGGAGTATCTCTGTGTCAAAAAATATATTTATGTGTAACTAGTTACTCCTGTCTTTCTACTTCCTTTCGCTGATATGTGGGGCAACCGGCAACGGGGTCCACGTGCCATATGCACAAATTAGAGTGCACAACTTCACGGTAGACACACACCGGTCATAGCGCCACAGTAATGCCCAATGAGCCGTCAAATCACAACCCCCGCTTTCCAGCTTTAGCAGTAACCTGGACGGACGAAGCGGCAATATTTCATTGGGCCTGAATCCCCTTCTCCCTCATCTGCTTGTTCAGAGAAAAATCCCTCTTGGTGATTGCATAGGGTTTTCTCATGGAGAACCAGGTACGAATTCTTCATCCATCCCTGATAAACCCAAGACCCTTGGTCGCAGGTAATCCTAGGATGGCAGCCGCCGCTGTTGATGCATTTTTCTTCCTACTAAATCTAGTGTGTTTCATTTGCAGTGCCCAAAGTGCGAGTACCCTACAGGTTTCTGCGCCCTCGGCGAGACGCCACACTTGTTCCTTCTCATCCTAACACAGCATTTTGAAACACGCACAGTATGTTCCTAGAATCCTCTTTTCTATCCGGGAGGGTGGGGGTTTTTTGAACATGCTGTGTTCTCACATTATTTTTCCTGCAGTGTATTATTTGCTCTGCCAGAACACATGTACTCAAGATGCTCGGCCTTGCCATAACTGAATACACTAGTTTAATGGTCACAGTGAAGACAAGCCATGGATATAAGTTCCGAGTTGGGTTCATGAACCAAGAAGATCACTTCTTTTTTTATGGCCGAACTTGGATAAACTTCTCAAGTGTTACGGACTGAAAGTTGGCGCACGAATGTTGATGGAAATAGCAGAACCTGGTCTCATCTTCACTGCGATCTTCCACCCCGACGTCGTTCCAATTGTTCATCCATGTTAGTTTTGTATCTGGTTCTTGCTTGTTGCCTCGATTACTTCTTAATCCACCTATTTTGTCTAACTAATCACAAATTAACTTTAGAAGTAGCAACGAATCTCTCACGAAGATGCTACTTCTAACTAATATTTTCTTATAATTGGTTGCACGTGTAGGTTTTTTCAGAGTTAAGCAGTCTGCTCGTTTGTTACTCTGTAATAACTCGGTTGTTACTAATGGCACTGAAGTTGACTGGATCGACATCCACAAGTTCCTACACTTTATTGATCGTCTTGAGGTCCTTGTGGGGCGTTTCAATGGTGGAAGGCCACGTGGGATATGTGTGACACTGCTGCACTCGTTGAACAGGTCCAACTGTGTCGAGAAACTTATGGTACGAGCTGTTTTCTGTTATATATGTTGTTCATAAACTATTGATTATACACAGTTTTACAGGTGTGATCTTCTTGAAACAGGAACTGTCGAGTTCTATTGTTCCTATACAGATGCCTGATCATGGTCGGGTCAGACTTGCGGTTGGTCACAACATGATGTTTATGTCGACCTACTCAATTCCCCTTGGAGGTGAAAATATACTTATTCATGGGTGGTCTCAAATAATGAAGGCCCGTCCATCTTGGAGAATAGGACAGAAGATTATCTTCATGCTTTTCCATGGCTCTAAAGCGAATATCCTGTTTATTGACCATGTTGCGAGATGAAGCCACTTTCAGAAGGTTGTGGATGCGCGGGGTGGCGCCTGGGCCTTGTCCTGGGGCTTGGCAACCTCACCCTTGGTTAACTGTAGGAAAAGTAGCACTATTCGAGGCGTGCTTTGTACGGTTGAACCTGTATAAGTACTCATACTGCTTTCAGCTTTGGTTGTTAAGTGCCCCTGCTGGTTTCAGTTAAGGTTGTTAAGTACTCCTACTGCTCTATCAGTCTGTCATGTTTCTTCAGTCATGTCTTCCTCCAGCCGCCAAAACCAAAGTAGCGCTGGCGGGGCCGCCTACTTCCGCCTCCCACGGCTGGCTGCGCCTCAGCGCATGCATCGCCGGCCCACCGTCTCCTAAATCGTTAATGCCGACGACCTCCGCGTGCTTTGGTGCGCTCGCCGCGGCCCCGCCCTCTCGCGTTGTCAACATGGTCAACAAACAACATGAATCGGCAGAAGTACATGGAGAGGATGACAGTAGGGGCCCACCACGTCAGCGTATGGAAAAATAAAATGCTTCCTCCTAGTGTTTTCCTGACATCTGGGACCCACGACATTGTGAGCGTATATAGTCAATAGACAAGAGAACAGCACAAGATCGGCTGACACCTGGGACATAGCTAGTCGAGCAGTATTTTTTTTGTTTGGTATTGTTGAGACGGAGTAGGGTTTGAACTGGGCTGTGGCCCATCTAGCCCAGGCTTATATTTTATGTTCACCATGTGACTAGCCCAGCTATGTTTTTTCTTTGTGAAAATGAGCCCAGTTTATTTTTTCTGAAGAATACCCAATCCAGGCCTACTTATTTTTCTACGCCCTGATGGGCTGCAATTCTTTCAAGACGCCCGCAAATCTTGAAAGTAATATGAAATGGGTTGTAAATATAAAAACAGATGACAAATTGGCAATTACTTTATAATTTCTGAATTTTATTACATTTTCAGATTCCTATTTCACTGGGCATTAACCTAATTTAAATATATCTTCAAAGTACTTTAAATCTGGCTGGACATTTCGGTATTAAAAATAGTTTGGAACCCACAAAAATATGCGAAATTGGCCTTGGCCAACCAAAAAAAACGACTGCAATAAATTGCATAAGAAGTTGCCATGAGCTATATATAAATTATTAAAAAAAGGAGGGAGTGGTCTGACTTGTGGGCCTGTTTAGTTGACACGTATGCAAGATTTTTTTAGTTATTATATACGCCAACAAACGTTTCTAGCAGACGTAACCGTTGGATGTCAATCCAACGGCCGTTGTGTTTCTTCAATCTCTGACCTTCTTGCTCCAGCCACCAAAGCAGCGCCGGCGGGACCGCCTACTCCCGCCTCCCGTGGTCGGCTGTGCTGCCGCGTAGGCCTCAGCGCCCTCTACTACTTCCACCGCTAGCCAGGGCATCCCTCTACTCACCCACACCCCCTGTTATTCTGCGGCGATGGCAGCCTCACACCGTAGCCGAACCAGTGAACGCTCGTACTCCTCTTCGCGTGGGCATCCGCTGCCGCGTCTTCCCCGGCTCCGCGTCATCCCCTTCCTATGCATCGCCGTCGTCCACCGCCATGGTGCTCTCGGCGCGGCATGGTCAATGTGGTCAATGACCGACTTCCATCGGAAGTGTTGTACATGGAGAGCCTGACAGCTGGGTCCACGGCAGCCGCAAGGAAGTGCCTCCTTATTACGCGGAAAATAATTATTCCTCCACCTGACAGCGGGTACCCACCGGACGGGCCACCAGTATTTTGCGAAAAACTTGTTTCCCCCTGACTGCTGGGACCCGCCGGATGGGCCACCGTATTTCGCGAAAAAAATGTTCCCCCCGCTGTCAGCTCGGACCCACCGGAAGTGCCTCCTTATTACACATAAAATATGAATACTCCCCCGGCTAGCTGGGACCCACCTTGGTGGGAGGCTGACTTGTGGGCCTACTAAGTTGACGGGGACGAAGGGCTTTGTCAACTTAGTCAATATGAACGATTCTAGCTCCAGTTACCGTACGATGTCCATCCAACGGCCATAGTGCTTCTTCACCCTCTGGTCTTCTTGCTCCAGCCGCCCAAAGCAGCGCCGGTCGTGCCGCATGCTCCTGCCTCCCGTGGCCGGCTGTGCTACCGCAGAGGCCTCACCGCCCCCTACTATTCCCACCGCTGGCCAGGCCCTGCGGCGACGGCAGCCTCACACCGCAGCCGAACCAGTGAACCCTCGTACTCCTCTCTGCACGGGCTTCCACTGCCACGTCTTCCCCGGCTCCGCGTCGTCCCCTTCCTAGGCCTCACTGTCGTCCACCGCCATGGTGCTCTCGGCGCGGCGTGGTCAATGTGGTCAACGACCGACTTCCATCGAAAGAGTACTGTGCGTGGAGACGCTGACAGTTGGGTCCACCGCCGCAGCAAGGAAGTGCCTCCTTATTACGCGCAAAATAATTATTCCTCCACCTGACAGCGGGGACCCACCGGACGGGCCACCGTATTTCGCGAAAAAAATGTTTGCCCCTGACTGCTGGGACCCACCAGCTACATCTTCGCACGCAAGGAAGTGCCTGACAGTCGGGACCCACCTGGTCGAAGCGAACGTAGCGTTGTCATTCTGGTTGCGAACATCTACGTACATATATACTGGTCGATGTAGAGGCGCGCACGTGTCGTAGTAGAGGCGCGCACGTAGCATCTACACGTACGTACAGTGGCCAGGGTGCAAGAAAGAAAATACGGCCACGTATGTGTACATACGGGCGGGGTCTCGAACGCCTACTCGCGCATACATACGGCCAGGGCTCGTGTACATGGCTGGGTCGGAACGGAGAAACAACATCGTCGTTGTGTTCATGGGCAGGCAACAGAATGCGTCGTGTTCATGGGGAGTCAACGAAATGTGTCGTGTTCGTGGGGAGGCAACGGAATGCGTCGGGTTCATCGGGAGGGCTTGGACGAACAGGCGATGGAAACGAGGCCTGGCGTACCGCAGAACGGAGGAAATGGCCTTGTGTTGGACCGGCCACGTTCGAAACGGGATCCTGTTCATCGGGAGGGGTCTGGCGTACCGCAAAACGGATGAAATGGACCTCCTACGGTTGAAACGGGGGTCCTGTTGATCGGGAGGGGTGTGGCGTACCGCAAAACGGATGAAACGGACTTGTGTTGGAGCGCTACGGTCGAAACGGGGGTCATGTTCATCGGGAGGGGTGTAGCGTACCGCAAAACGGGACTCCACGGGATACTGTTCATCTCCACCGTCGACCCCCTCCAGCCTCCATGAGCTACTGTTCATCCACCGTCGACCTCCTCCAGCCTCCACCTGCGACTGTTCATCCATGGGCTCCTGTTCATCCAGCCTCCACCGCGCACTACTCCACCGACTACAGTTCAACCAGCCCTCTCCACGGGCTCATGTTCAACCACCCCTCCATGGGCTACTGTTCATCCTTCCCTCCACCGTCTACTGTTCATCCTACCCTCCACGGGGTGGTCCTGTTCATCCAGCCCTCCATGCGGTCCTGTTCAGCCAGCCCCAACCAGCTCGATCGATCGGGGTCCTGTTCATCCAAAGGCAACACCATGGGGTCTTGTTCATCCACCCCCACCGGGAACTGTTCATCCCCCCCCCCCCCCAACGCTCACTCTTAATCCAGAGGCAGCATCAATCGGCGTTAGTTAGCAGTAGTAGCGAAGGAATTGCTCGATCGGGTTCAGTTAACAGCCATCGATCGATCGCTTGGGTTCAGTAACGCGTAACCTGAGTGCAATCGCTCGGGTTCAGTTAGAGCCCAACGCCTCGCTCGGGTTCAGTTAGAGCCAACGCCTCGCACACACGCGCGTAAGTGTACGAGAGAAGCGCGCATCGCTCGGCCCCCGACCTCCCACCGTAATCGGGAACTCCCCGAAATTTTCCTCACCCTCGCTTCTACCATGGTTTTTTCCGTCATGGACGGCCCAAAGAATGTCATGTAGCTGCGTCTCCGGCCCGCCCAGGACGAAAAGCCCATTTTTTGTCATGATTTTTTGTCATAGAAGTAGGAGCCCACCACATCTATGATGATACCTGGTTTTGTCACAATTATCGTCATAGAAGTGTCATATGTATGAGAGAAAAAAAATTCGTTCAACCCAAAATGTCACGGATGTGTCTTTTTTTGTAGTGGTAGTTTGAGGAGTTCATGTATTCACTATGTGTTAATGCTTTGGTCCGGTACTCTATTAAAAGGAGGCCTTAATATCCCTTAGTTTCCAATAGGACCCCGCTGCCATGGGAGGGTAGGACAAAAGATGTCATGCAAGTTCTTTTCCATAAGCACGTATGACTATATTCAGAATACGTGCCTACATTACATTGATGAACTGGAGCTAGTTCTGTCTCACCCTATGTTATAACTCTTGCATGATTGAACGCATCCAGCATAATTATCCATCATTGATCCATTGCCTATGAGCTTTTTGTATATTATTCTTCGCTTATTTACTTTTCCGTTGCTACTGTTACAATCACTATAAAACCAAAAATATTACTTTTGCCACTGTGACCACTACTATCGTATTACTTTGCTACTAAATACTTTCCTATAGATATTAAGTTTCCAGGTGTGGTTGAATTGACAACTCAGCTGCTAATACTTGAGAATATTCTTGGGCTCCCCTTGTGTCGAATCAATAAATTTGGGTTGAATACTCTACCCTCGAAAACTATTGCGATCCCCTATACTTGTGGGTTATCAAGACTATTTTCTTGCGCCGTTGCCGGGGAGCATAACTCTATTCTTTGAGTCACTTGGGATTTATATCTGCTTATCACTATGAAGAACTTGAATGATCAAAGAACCAAGATTTTTCGCTCAACTACGAGGGGAGGTATGGAACTGCCATCTAGCTCTGCACTTGATTCACCTTCTGTTTTGAGTGAACTTGCGACACCTACACATGTTATTAATTCTGATAGGTCGCATGTTATTGATGATGCCACTTCTGCTTTACATGATACTTATGATGAAACTACTTCTATGCTTGATACTACTGTGCCATTAGGTCCATTTGTTGATGAACAACTTGCTAGGGCTAAAGAGAATGAAATTATTGAAACTGATAATATTGATGAAAGTGATGATGAAGATTCTCCCCCTAGATATGAATTTCCTCTTGTGCCGGAGGGTTATGTTTTGGATGAAGAAACTGCTAGAGACTTCTTAGCTTGCAATGATAGATCTGATCTTAAGAAATTATTAGCTAAGCTTAAAGAAAAGTCTTTGAATTCTAGAATGAAATATGATCATGCTTTTGCTACGTCACCTATCTTTATTACTGATAAGGATTATGATTTCCCTGTCGATCCTGAGTTATTTACTTTGGTTGAATCTGATCCTTTTTATGGTTATGAATCTGAAACTGTTGTGGCACATCTTACGAAATAAAATAATATAGCCAGTTTGTTTACTCATGATGAGAAAACTCGCTATTACTTTATCCTTAAGTTGTTTCCGTTCTCATTAAAGGGTGATGCTAAAATATGGTTTAATTCTCTTGATCCTAGTTTTGTGCATAGTCCCCAGGATATTTATTATTTCTCTGCTAAATATTTCCCCTATCATAAGAAAGAAGAT
The DNA here is from genome assembly GCF_003073215.2 of Triticum urartu. Lineage (NCBI taxonomy): Eukaryota > Viridiplantae > Streptophyta > Magnoliopsida > Poales > Poaceae > Triticum > Triticum urartu. Next base: position 267,854,687 of record NC_053024.1, on the reverse strand, counting down.
GCCTTAAGGGAAATATATAATTATCTGCAAATTGAAGAAGAGAGTCTCCCACAAGCTTGGGGGAGGCTTCTCCAATTACTCAATGCTTTGCCTGATCATCCACTCAAGAAAAATGAAATACTTGATATCTTTTATAATGGACTAACCGATGCTTCCAGAGTTTACCTGGATAGTTGTGCTGGTTGTGTTTTCGGGGAAAGAACTGTTGATCAAGCTGAATTGTTATTGAATAATATGTTGACTAATGAAAACAATTGGACACTTCTTGAACCGACTCCTAAGCCAACTTCGAAGAAAAGGGGTATTGTATTTCTCAGTCCTGAAGATATGCAAGAGGCAAAGAAATCTATGAAAGAAAAAGGTATTAAAGCTGAAAATGTTAAGAGTTTACCACCTGTTGAAGAAATACATGGTCTTGATAACCCGACACAGGTAGTAAAGGTAAATTTTCTCTATAGATTTGATATATGTGAAATTCCATTTACTAAGTTTGCTAGCCAATGCTTGGATGAGTTTGATGACTTTATGGTTAAACAAGAAAATTTCAATGCTTATGTTGGTAGACAATTGAAACACAATGCTGACATGCTTGAACACTTGAGTGATTATATGGCTAGTGTTAAAGGTGAACTTAAACTTATTAGTAAACATGCTTCTATGGTTACCACTCAAGTAGAACAAGTACTTAAATCTCAGAATGATTTGCTCAATGAATTAAATAATAAGAAGAATGATAATGCTGTTAGAGTTATGACTAGAGGTGGTAAAATGACTCAGGAACCTTTGTATCCTGAGGGCCATCGTAAGAGAATTGAGCAAGATTCTCAAAGAACTAATGTAGATGCACCTAGTCCTTCTAAGAGGAAGAAAAAGAAAAATGATAGAACTTTGCATACTTCTAGTGAACCTATTGTTGACACATCTGAGAATCCCAGTGATATTTCTATTTCTGATGCTGAAACACAATCTTGTAATGAACATGAACCTAGTAATAATGTTAATGATGATGTTCATGTTGATGATCAACCTAGCAATGATAATGATGTAGAGATTGAACCTGCTGTTGATCTTGATAACCCATAATCAAAGAATCAACATTATGATAAGAGAGACTTCGTTGCTAGGAAGCATAGTAAAGAAAGAGAATTATGGGTTCAGAAACCCATGCCTTTGCCTCCTAAACCATCCAAGAAAAAGGATGATGAGGATTTTCAGCGCTTTGCTGAAATGATTAGACCTATCTTTTTGCCTATGCATTTGACTGATATGCTTAAAATGAATCCTTATTCTAAATATATGAAAGATAAAGTTACTAATAAAAGAAAGATACCGGAAGCTGAAATTTCAACCATGCTTGCTAATTACACTTTTAAGGGTGGACCAAAGAAACTTGGAGATCCAGGAGTACCAACTATACCATGCTCCATTAAAACAAACTATTTTAAAAACTGCTTTATATGATCTGGGAGCCAGTGTTAGTGTTATGCCTCTCTCTTTATATCGTAGACTTGATTTGAATAAGTTGACACCTAGTGAAATATCTTTACAAATGTCTGATAAATCAACTGCGATATCGGTCGGTATTTATGAGGATGTGCCTATTGCGGTTGCAAATGTTACTATTTTTAACGGACTTTGTTGTTCTTGATATTCCCGAGGACGATAGTATGTCTATTATTCTTGGAAGACCCTTTTTGAATACTGCAGGGGCTGTTATTGATTGAAATAAAGGCAATGTCACTTTTCATGTTAATGGTAATGAGCATACGGTACACTTTCTGAGGAAACAACCTCAAGTCCACAATAACGATTCTATTGGAAAAATTTCAACAATTACTATTGGAGGTTTAGAATTTCCTCTTCTAACTGTTAAGAAGAAATATGACATTCTTATTGTTGGGGATGTGCATATCCCCGTTGGGGTAACCTAGTGTTATTCAAAAATTCTTTGGTTTCATGTTATTCGAAATGAGTTTGTTAACAAGACCTTATCAACCTTGTTAGTGGATTCCTTTTGATGAGCATGAGATGGATGAAGTTAGAAAACAAAACTCTCTGTACCCTCCTTTTACTTTTTGTTATTTAGTTTAAATAAAGCAAAAATAGTATTTTCTGTCTATTTTCTGAATTATCCTTGCAATACAAAATACCCCAAAAATAAAAGTTCTCCAAATGCCCTGAAAATTAAATATGATTTTTTCTAGAATATTTGAAAATATTTGGCACTGAGAACACAGCAGAGGGAGCAGGCACATGCCCATGAGGGTGGACGACGTGCCGCCTGCCTCGTGGACCCCATGTGGGTCCCCTCCACTTATTCCAGCCACCACACACTCCTTCTTCCTCCCAAAAAAATCACTAGCCAACTCAAACCCGAGTTCTTGCTCATCTTGCTGCCATTTTCGATCTCCTTGCTCAAAGCTCCATTCACAAATCTGCTTTTGGGGATTGTTCTTTGGTATGTGACTCCTCCAATGGTCCAATTAGTTTTTGCTCTAGTGCTTTATTTATTGCGATTTTTTTCTGCTTAGGTGACCCTGTTCTTGAGCTTGCATGTCAAATTTATGTGGTCAAAAGAAGTTTTAATGCATGATATGGCCTCTAGGCACTTGAAGGAGTAGTTGCTATCAATCTTGTTGAGTTTGGTTCACTTTTATTTTGAGTTACTAAAAATTTTAGAAATTTTCAGAAAAATATGAAGAGATTTTTGAGGGGCTCATCGAGCCGAAGCTCGAAGGATAAGCAAAGTGAAGAGAGCAAGAAGCCCAAGTATAATCTCCCTCGTACTGCGGAGGTTTGGCCATGTGAATGGCCTTGTGATGAGTTCTTGAAAGAGGTCGGGATTCATGAAGATTTTTATCATTTGGCTAAGAATGCAGGCCTCACCGCCTTCCTCCACGACCAGCGTGAACAGTACCTCTTACTCACCAATATCTTTGTGCAAAATTTTCATTTCCATGCTCGGAGATCAACACCTTTGGTGCAATTTTATTTATATGATGAGCATAAGGAGATGTCACTTTATGATTTTTGCTGGGTCTGTTTGATACCCTTTGAGGGCAGCATAGAGGAACCACATCGTAATGATGTGGAGGGATTTATTCATATGATTGCTGTAGGGGAAACGAGGAAAGTTTCCGATGCGAGAATCACTAGCATACATTTTCCTGTTCTACGTTACTTCACAATATTTCCTAGTAGATGCTTAATTTGTCGCGGGAACTGTGGGAACCTTAGTGCTCCTAATATTGCTATTTTGTGTCATTCCTTGTTTCATGATACTACTTTCAGCTTAGGCGCTATTGTTGCTAGACGGTTAAATCTGAACCGTACAAAGGGCCCCGTCCTTGGAGGCATCTTTGCCTCACGCCTTGCTGCACACTTTAACATACCTATGAGGCATTATGAGAAAGAGGAAAAGATGTTGCCTCCTATTGCTCTAGGTTATAAGAGTATGGTAGCACATGAGTTTATTGTTAAGGATAAAAATAATACACTCAAATATAAATTGATATTTAACAAAAAAATATTGTGAGTTTATTATCTTGCATGCGCCCTCTTTGTTTAACATATTTTCAGGCACATACCTTGCTCCGCCGGAGGACATTCATGCCTACCGGAGCCAGATGTCAGCTGCAGAGCCGGAGCCACCATCTGACCCTCACCGTCAGTCCGTTTACCAGTGGAATCCGGAGGAGATCACCAGCCAGTGGCAATCTGAGGACCCTTCTCAGTACGACCCCAACTACAGTTTTTATCCATGGGCATAGACCAACTTAGGCCAAAAGCCTAAGCTTGGGGGAGTACATACTTCTCACCGACATTACATTCATGTTCACACACTCATGCCAGTTGTCGGTGCTCATACTTTTTCATTGTATCATCCATGCTAGTTTATTTTCTTTGTTCTTGTGTGTTTGAAAAACCTTAAGAAAATCCAAAAAATATAGTTGTAGCTTTTAGCTAGTTTACTTGTCATGCCTTTAGTAGTAGTAATTAAAAGAAAACCCCAAAAGATTTCTCGTTCTTCTTTTGCTTGTTGGGAGCTTTCCCGTGTAAATAGTTTTGTTTCTTTTCTTTCCTTTGGGGGTCGAGAGGAGAAGACCATGATGAAAATGTTGAGTGGCTCTCATATGCATTATTGTTGATCTAACAAAGAGATCATATTACCTTGTCTTCTCCCATGAATTGAATTCTTGCAAATTCCAGCTTAGTCCAATGCACGTGCACTATTATTATTATCCACACTGTTCGGTCGTGCAAGTGAAAGGCAATAATGATGATTATTTGATGGACTGATTGAGATGAGAAAAGCTGGTATGAACTCGACCTCTCTTGTTTTTGTAAATATGATTAGTTCATCGTTCCTGATTCAGCCTATTATGAAAGAAACATGTTTGCAATGACAATTAGAGATTGCAGTTGCTTATGCCATGCTTAATTAGCTAGGATTTTATAATGGTTTACCTTGCATGCCAACATGCTATTAAAATGGTTGTGATGTGGTATGATAGGGTGGTATCCTCCTTTGAACGATTCGAGTGGCTTGACTTGGCACATGTTCACGCATGTAGTTGAAACAAAATCAACATAGCCTCTACGATATTTATGTTCATGGTGCATTATATCCTACTCAAGCTTGCATTCGGTGTTGATTAATTTTAATGCATGTTCATGACTGTTGTCGCTTTCTAGCTGGTCGCTTCCCAGTCTTTTTCTAGCCTTCACTTGTACTAAGCGGGTACTGCTTGTGCATCCAATTCCATAAACCCCAAGTTATTCCATATGAGTCCACCATACCTACCATATATGGTATCTACCTGCCATTCCAAGTAAATTTGTATGTGCCAAACTCTAAACCTTCAAACAAACATTATGTTTTGTATGCTCGAATAGCTCATGTATCAACTAGGGTTGTCTGTATCCTCCATGCTAGGCGGGTTATTCTCAAGAGGAGTGGACTCCGCTCCTCATTCACAAGAAAATGGTTGGTCACCGGGATGCCCAGTCCCATGCTCAAATCAAATCAAAATAATTGCAAACAAAACTCCCCTAGGATTGTTGTTAGTTGGAGGCACCCGTTGTTTCGGGCAAGCCATGGATTGATGCTTGTTGGTGGTGGGGGAGTATAAAACTTACCATTATGCTTGGGAACTGCCTATAATGTGTGTAGCATGGAAGATATCGAGATCTCTCGGTTGTTATGTTGACAATGAAAGTATACTGCTCAAAATATTATTCATCTCTATTTCAAAATCGAGCTCTAGCACCTCTACAAATCCATGCTTCCCTCTGTGAAGGGCTTATCCATTTACTTTTATGTTGAGTCATCATCTTCTTATTAAAAAGCACCAGTTTGGAGAGCACCGCTGTCATTTGCATCCATTACTATTAGTTTACATTGAGTATGACTGTGACTGGATCTCTTTTACCATGAATTACAATGTCTAGTCAGTCCTTGATCTTTAAAGGTGCTCTACTTTTATGTTTTGCGGTCTCAGAAAGGGCTAGCGAGATACCATCTTGTTATATCATATCATGATTGTTTTCAGAAATTGTTGCCATCCGAGATTTATTATTATTGCTCGCTAGTTGATTATGCCATTGATATGAGTAAACATGAGACCTAAGTGTTATTGTGAATATGGTTAGTTCATAATCTTTGCTGAAAAGTTGAATGTTGGCTTTACATATTTTCAACAACAAGAGCAAGCAGAGTTTGTAAAAGTTTTTTTTATCACTTTCAGTTTATCGACTGAATTGCTTGAGGACAAGCAAAGGTTTAAGCTTGGGGGAGTTGATACGTCTTCGTCATGTCTACTTTTCCAAACACTTTTGCCCTTGTTTTGGACTCTAACTTGCATGATTTGAATGGAACTAACCCGGACTAACACTATTTTCAACAGAATTGCCATGGTGTTATTTTTGTGCAGAAATAAAAGTTCTCGGAATGACCTGAAAATCAACGGAGATTATTTTCGGAATATATAAAAAATACTAGAAGAAGAATCCATGTCAGGGGGCCCACACCCTGTCCACGAGGGTGGGGACGCGCCTACCCCCCTGGGCGCGCCCCTGCCTTGTGGGCCCCCTAACGCTCCATCGACCTCAACTCCAACTCCATATATTCGTGTTCGGGGAGAAAAAAATCAGAGAGAAGGATTCATCGCGTTTTACGATACAGAGCCACTGCCTAGCCCTAAACTCTCTCGGGAGGGCTGATCTGGAGTCCGTTCAGGGCTTCAGAGAGGGGCATCCGTCGCCATCGTCATCATCAAACTTCCTCCATCACCAATTTCATGACGCTCACCGCCGTGCGTGAGTAATTCCACCATAGGCTTGCTAGACAGTGATGGGTTGGATGAGATTTATCATGTAATCGAGTTAGTTTTGTTAGGGTTTGATCCCTAGTATCCATTATGTTCTGAGATTGGTGTTGCTATGCCTTTGCTATGCTTAATGCTTGTCATTAGGGCCCGAGTGCCATGATTTCAGATCTGAACCTATTATGTTTTCATGAATATATGTGAGTTCCTGATCCTATCTTGCATGTCTATAGTAACCTATTATGTGTTACGATCCATTAACCCCGAAGTGACAATAATCGGGACCATTACCGATGATGACCATAGTTTGAGGAGTTCATGTATTCACTATGTGTTAATGCTTTGGTCCGGTACTCTATTAAAAGGAGGCCTTAATATCCCTTAGTTTCCAATAGGACCCCGCTGCCACGGGAGGGTAGGACAAAAGATGCCATGCAAGTTCTCTTCCATAAGCTCGTATGACTATATTCGGAATACATGCCTACATTACATTGATGAACTGGAGCTAGTTCTGTGTCACCCTATGTTATAACTGTTGCATGGTCAATCGCATCCGACATAATTCTCCATCACCGATCCAATGCCTACGAGCTTTTCATATATTGTTCTTCGCTTATTTACTTTTCCGTTGCTACTGTTACAGTCACTATAAATCCCAAAAATATTACTTTTGCTACCGTTACCACTACTATCATATTACTTTGCTACTAAATACCTTGCTGCAGATATTAAGTTTCCAGGTGTGGTTGAATTAACAACTCGGCTGCTAATACTTGATAATATTCTTTGGCTCCCCTTGTGTCGAATCAATAAACTTGGGTTGAATACTCTACCCTCAAAAAATGTTGCCATCCCCTATACTTGTGGGTTATCAATCGCAATGGTGGTTACAAGAGGCAAGAAGAAAGATGCATCCATCAACGTACGACCTCCTCCTCCTCAACTCAGTGCACCAGGCCACCGACCAGCGGTTAAGGAGCGGCGTCTTTTGTGGCGAGGTCAAGGTGCTTCTCAGCAAAGGCATCCAAGGCTTCAAGTTGGTTGAGGAAGGCCAACATCGTAGCATTCTCACTGGACTCGTGGATACCTATGTACATGTCTTGCTCATGCATGTGGATGTGTAGGTCGACGAATTCTTGTAGGGTGAGGCACCTCGCGGCGAGCGTGACCTCCAGGTGGACATTCTTCGTGGCTTCGGCGGGCAGTCGCAGGGCCTGTCACATCCCTTGTTCTGGTATGACCCAGACCAGCTAGCCATGTGTGCATCATGTTTAAATTCCATTTAATTTTGAAATGGGGTTTTGTGAAACCCTCAGAATTATTTCTGGAAATGACCCAGATAAAAATTGTTTCAATTTGGCCCAAGAAAATGTTCCTGATTTTCTCTAAAAATATTGGCCAGAGGTAAAATCCCAACCAATATTTTTGGGAGCTCAGAAGTATTTATTTTTGGCCATTTGATTTAATCCGGTAAATATTTGCATATGATATATATATGTGATATATATTATATATGTCTAATCATTCTAATTTTTATTGTGGGGCTTTGGAATAATCCAATTAAGTTCCTACATTAATTTTCAGAATTAAATAAAATGATTTGGTATTTTTATTAAATCAAAACAAATGTCAGAGAAATAGAAAAGAAAACAGAAAAGGGAGAGAGACTTACCTGGGCCACTTACCAGATCGGCCCAGTAGCTCGGCCCAGCTGACTGGCCGACGCAAGTGATCGTCTCCACCGCGCCAGGAGGACGGCGCGCGTGTGCCCGACGCGCGCGAGCACGCGTCGGCCACCTCCTGCTTCCTCACTCGCCGCTGGAGGCACCCGACGACGCCATGGATCCCCCTCGGCCCTCTCTCACTTCCCCCCAGCTCTCTCCTCTCCTCTCCCTCGCTTTCTCGCTCACGGCCGAGCGCTGCCGTCGCCACCGGCCACCGTTGCCGCAGCCATCGCCTTCCCCCTCACCTCTCTCCGTGTCCGCGAGCTCCGCCACCTCGCCCTGAAGCTCTTCGTCGAGCCACACGCCTCGGGAGGCCCTGGAGCGCCTCCATCGCCGCCGTCTTCATCTCCGGCCGCCGTGGATCCCCATCGCCGCCCCGCCGTCTTCAGTGCATCCCCGAGCTCGCCGTCAAGCCCACCGAGACCGCTGTGACCTGCTGCTTCTCCTCCCCCTCTCCGTTTGCTCGCTGGCATGCCGTAGCCGCTGCCTCGCCGATGATCGTGACCGTCGCCGCCTGAGCTCGTCTCCGACGCAGCTCCGGTGACCAAATGGTCGCCCCGGCAAGTCCAAACCTCTCCCCGCACCACGCAGAGGCCGTAGCTGCTACGCCCGCAGCGCCACGCCCACTGCAGCCTCGAACCCGAGCTCGACCGAACTCCGGCCGCCGCCCAAGTGGTCGCCGCCGAGGCCGTCTCCGGTGAAACGGAGGGTACCAGTGGATGCGCGCGAGCACCAGCTCCTCGGAGATGGTCTCCGCGGCCCATTTGGTCACCGGAGACGCGTTTCCGACGCCCTCCGCCGTCTCGGGCCTCGCCGGCGTCGAGTCACCGGCGGGTTTGACCCGCTGACCAGGGTTGACCCTCCCCCTTGTGTCACTGACGCGTGGGCCACCCCCTGACATTTAGTTAGTATTAGATTAACACTAATTAACCTAGGTTAGTTGCCTAGTTAGTCAGTGACCAGTGGGCCCGACGCCCACTAATCCTAATTAGACTAATTAAACCCCCTGTTAACTAACTGAGTCACTGACATGTGGACCCCACACGTCAGGTTTGACTCGGTCAGCTCCTTTGACCGGCTGACACAATGCTGCTGTCATGCTGACGCAATATATCCTTTTCTGGTATTAAAATAAATCAGGAAATTCTAGAAAATGATATAAACTTCAAAAATTCATAGAAATTCAACCCTAGCTCAGATTGAAATAATTTATATATGAAAAATTATCAGAAAAATTCAATCTATCCATCTGTACCATTTTCATGCATGACAAAACAACTTATACCTGCTGTATAGGTGAAAACATATAGATGGCATATATAAGAGCTTAATTTGGAGTTGCATTTGAACCCTTGGTTCAAATGGACTTCATTCAATTTGAATACTAGTTGCATTAGCTCAAACAGCATCACATCTTCATGCCATGTTCATGCATCATATTGTTGCATATGCTTGTGTATTGATTGTCGACACCGCTCCTTCTCGATAGGTCCTGCTCCGGAAGTGTTTGAGAGTACCTATCACTGAAGCAGTGCCCCCCTGTTGAACTACCAGGCAAGCAAACCCCCTTGTTCATTCTGACATGATCCCACTCTCTCGCTCCTGCTCTCTTTTATTGCATTAGGACAACAGAGAATCAACTGCTACTTTATGCTGTGGTAGTTGAACCCATTCCTCTGCATGACCTGTCATTGCCACAGTAAATAGTTGAAACCCACTAGCATGTGTAGGATCTGATTGAGCCATGTTGTGTTCTTGCAATGCCATGCCTGCTATTGCTTAGAGTTGTGTCAGGTCTGATTCATCGAGAATGAATTGGAGTGGTACGATATGTTCTGGTGCTGAGAGTTAAGCGTGTGAACACGAATTGGTAAAGGTAGTGGTGAGAGGCCATGTAGGAGTACATGGTGGGTTGTCTCACCGGAACCGTCCTTAAGCACTGAGTTCCGTGTATGTTGTCCAATGACTAGCTACTACCACACATTGGAATGCTTAAGTGCCCCTCTCGACTTATTAGCCAACTTGATCTCTGTCCAGGAGTCGCAAATAGTTTCTCGTGTTTGTAGGTAGTGTTAGTAGTCTACCAAGTGGCACCCGGCCAGGTGGTCTTGGGACAGACTAGGCACAGGTGGCATGGTGTACCAAGCGTAGATCCATCCGGCGAGGTGGGCTTGGGAACCCTGCACACATCATTTGGGGTCGTGAGCGACACCCCGGCCGGACCTCCTTGCGGATGGAACCCGAATAGGCGATAAACCTGGATTAGAGTCTTGTGTGGTTAGTCAGGTCGTGGCCGACACCTTCGCCAGGTTTTCGCTTGAAGGTTGCCGAGATACATGATGTGTATATGGTGATAAGTGGTGAGAGCGTGTGTGAAGAAGTACACCCCTGCAGGGTTATCATGATCCATTCGAATAGCCGTGTCCTCGGTTATGGACTTCTTGGATGCTTACGTGGTACATAGACAACTTAAAGTGGATACTCTAAAATGCTCAAGACAAGTGTGAGTGCTATGGATGGCCTTCTCGTAAGGAGACGAGGATGAATCCATAGTAGTGTATTGATGTGGTGACTAGTGGACTCGTGTGCGCTACCTCACCTCAAGAAGTTTCTCGTTGCCGTAGAACAGGATAGCCACTGAGTCAAAGCTGGCTTGCTGCAACCAAACCCCACATTATCTTCTTGATACAAATGCATGTATGATAGGATCTGATGTAAGTCTTGCTGAGTACCTTTGTACTCACATTTGCTTTATTTATGTTTTGCAGGTGAGACATCTGTCTCACTAGTAGTATCGCTTGGACTTCGACGAGTAGCTTGCACCTCAGCTACGATCTTGTGCCCTTGGGAGGGACTTGTGGATAGTCAGGCTTCTCGGCCTTTTCTTTTGTAGTTGTCTGTACTCAGACATGTAATGCTTCCGCTTGTTGCTTGTGTGCTCTGAATGATGGGTCATGTGACCCCTGTTTGTATTTATGCTATGTGGCTCTTCTGGGCCTTTATCTATATGAGCTTGCGTTATGTTGTGATGCCATGTTGTACAGCACATACTTGCATGTTATGCATATGTGTAACGTGTATTGCTATGTGTGGGATCCGACAACCTAGTTGTCTATTCTTGGTAGCCTCTCTTATGGGGAAATGTAGACTAGTGCTTCCACCAAGCCATGGTAGTCCGCTACAGCCCGGTTTACCGGAGTCCTGCTAGCCCAGCACTACTGCTCGGAACACTTGACTGGCCGGCATGTGTTTCACTTCGTTCCTGTGTCTGTCCCTTCGGGGAAATGTCACGCGGTGACATCCGGAGTCCTGTTAGCCCAGTGCTATAGCCCGGACTCACATGTTGATGACCGACATGCTCGATGTGGTTCATGTATGCCTGTCCTCATGGGTTAGTGCCGCTTTGGATTCACGACTAGCCATGTCGGCCCGGGTTCTTTGTCATATGGATGCTAGCGACACTATCATATACGTGAGCCAAAAGGCGCAAACGGTCCCGGGCCAGGTAAGGTGGCACCCGTGGGAATACTGTGCGTGAGGCCGCAAAGGGATATGATGTGTTACATGCTAGATCGGTGTGACTTAGGATCGGGGTCCCGACAGCTTTGGTATCAGAGCCTGACTGCCTGTAGGATTTCCAAGCCAACCTGGTCGAAGTTGAGTCTAGAAATTCTTTAGCTATATAGGGGAATTGATTGTGGAAGGGAACATAAGGCTCTTTTTACTCCTTATGCCTCATGCCTTCTGATCTGAGTCATCCTGTCTTTCCTACGGGGTTAAGGAACTAGGCTTTCTCTTCCGTCTATCAGGATCACGTGTTACTACTCCGTAGTCTCTAAGGTTTGGTTGATCTGAGTCATATCCCAGTTCGAGTATCTCCGGTGTAGCCTGTTTAGTAATATCTCAGAACCTTGAGTGATGACGTTGAGTATGGTGCTACCCCTTCATTTGCAGGATGTTTCATTTTGAGCATTTTACTGCCGTAATGCTGCCGGATTTGTCCTAGGAGTTCAAGAGATAGTATTTTTCTCGTACTATAATCTACATCCTTATGATGATGCTGAATCCATCCTTGTTCCCTTGGTTGGTTCTTCAGGATGTTGCCGGTTAACCGAAGTTCTGTTGCTCGTAGCCGGAACCATGGAGATGGTAGGGACGAGGATCCTCCTGACCAGTCTTCATTGGCAGAGTTCATGTTAGAGATGGAGAGGAACAAGCATGAGTCTAACCGCTTGTTAGCACATATCGAGGAGAACACCGCATCCCAGTGCAAAGAGTCAGCGACCATCTATGATTTCATTGGTCTGAAACCACCTACCTTCCATCATTCCATTGAACCACTTGATGCAGATGACTGGCTCCGTAGTATCACACACAAGCTGCGCTCTGTGAACGTAGCTGAAGGTGACAAGGTCACCTATGCTGCTTATCACCTAGAAGGTCCTGCTAGTATTTGGTGTCAGAACTATGAGGCTATGCTTCCAGCTAGCCAGATACCTACCTGGAAGGATTTCACTGAGGCTTTTCGCGAGCATCACATTCCTCAAGCCCTCATTAACCGCAAGAGAGAAGAGTTTTGTAGTTTCACCCAGAGTAAGATGGCTGTTGATGCTTATAGTAGAGAATTTTAGAACCTTGCCCGCTATGCTACAGAAGAAGTGTCCACAGATGCCAAGAAGCAGGCTAGGTTCCGGAAGGGTCTCAACCCCAAGTTGCGTCATGATCTCCACTTGCACCATTGCAATACATTCCAGGCTCTTGTGAACAAGGCCATTAATGCAGAGACAGCTCAGCTCACTTACGAGGAGTCTCGTAAGCACAACCGTGATTTGGTTTCTTCCTCTGGTTCTAGTTCTCAGAAGCGCCGGATTTGGGTTCCGAACTCCGCTCTTCCACCCGGTTATACACTAAGGCCTTCTTATGTGGCACCTCACACAGTTCAACCGTATGCTACACCCATGCCTATTGGCACACCACTTGTCAATGCGGGTCCTTGTCCTACCTCCAAGATCTGTTACAAGTGCGGAGAGCCAGGCCACATTGCCCGTAATTGCACTCAGACCCGTGTTGCTCCACCCCAGCCCGAGAAGTCTGTTGGCCATGGTAGTAAGCCTTCACACCAGATGATCAGTGCCAAGTCAGCTCCCACTGAACTTGGACGTGTGCATCATGTCTCAGCTAAAGACGCTCATGATGATCCAGATGTCGTTCTTGGTACACTCCTTGTCAATTGTCACCCAGCTTCGGTTCTATTCGATACTGGGGCATCTCACTCCTTCATTTTCGAAAGTTATGCCCGTTTGCACGACATGTCATTTTGTGATATGCCCTCCCCACTACTCATTCAAACCCTTGGATCCAAGTGGCAAACTTCTAGGATAAAGTTATGGCAATGAAATACATGTTGACAGACTTGTATTTCTAGCTTCCTTGATATCCCTCAAGTCTTCAGATATTAACATCATCTTGGGTATGGACTGGATGAAAGCTCATTATGCCAAGATTGACTGTTACACCAGGTCTGTTCAGCTCACACCCCCCTCTGGCAAGATAGTCACTGTCTCCACCAAAATTGCAAGGCGTCAACTATATTCTCTAAATGCCAGCCCTCTTCCTGGCCTTGAAGATATCCCGGTAGTCCGCGACTTTCTGGATGTCTTTCCAGAGGAACTGCCAGGTATTCCACCTGACAGAGATGTAGAGTTTGTCATAGATCTTATCCCCGGAACCGCCCCAATTTCTAGGAGACCTTACAAGATGGCACCCTTAGAGCTAGCCGAGCTTAAGAAACAACTTGATGAGTCCTTGCAAAAGGGTTTCATCCGTCCTAGTTCTTCTCCCTGGGCTTGCCCCGTTCTCTTCGTTAAGAAGAAAGATGGTACGGACCGAATGGTTGTAGATTATCGTCCCGTTAATTTGGTCACGATAAAGAACAAGTATCCGCTCCCCAGGATCAACAATCTGTATGTCAGCTCGCTGGATCCTCAGTCTTCACCAAGATGGATTTGAGGTTAGGCTACCACCAAATCAAGATCAGAAACGGGGACATTCCTAAGACGTCTTTCGTCACTCGTTATGGCCAGTACGAGTACACCGTCATGTCCTTCGGTCTAACCAATGCTCCAGCTACATTCTCCCGTTTGATGAACTCGATCTTCATGGAGTACCTAGATAAGTTCGTCGTGGTTTACCTCGATGATATCCTTATTTACTCGAAGAACGAGGAAGAGCATGCCGAACATCTTAGACTTGTGTTAGAAAAACTCAGAGAGCACCGCCTTTATGCCAAGTTCTCCAAGTGCGAATTTTGGTTGCTAGAAGTGACCTATCTCGGCCACGTAATCTCTAGTAAGGGCATTGCTGTCAATCCCGAAAGAGTTCAAGCCGTTCTTGATTGGACTCCACCTGAAACGGTTAAGCAAGTTAGGAGTTTCCTTGGCCTAGCCAGTTATTGTCGCCGCTTCGTTGAGAACTTCTCCAAAGTGGCCAAACCTCTCACGGAACTTCTCAAGAAAGATAAAAGGTTTGAGTGGTCCCCACAGTGTGAGTACAGTTTTCAGGAACTGAAAAGACGCCTGACTTCTGCTCCCGTACTTGTGCCACCGGATTTCACTAAAGACTTTTTTATCTACTGCGATGCCTCACGACAGGGACTAGGTTTCATCCTTATGCAAGATCGCCATGTGATTGCCTATGCATCTCGACAGTTGCATCCACATGAGGAGAATTATCCTACACATGATCTAGAGCTTGTAGCCGTAGTCTATGCACTTAAGACCTGGCGACATTACCTTCTCGGTAAACGTTGAGAGATATACACCGACCACCAGAGTCTCAAGTACATCTTCACCCAACCAGATTTGAACCTTAGGCAAAGACGTTGGTTGGAGTTGATCTCAGATTACGACTTAGGAATTACCTACACCCCAGGCAAGGGGAATGTCATGGCTGATGCGCTAAGTCGTAAGTCCTATTGCAACAATCTCATGTTGCAACAGGGCCAGCCACTTCTCCATGAGGAATTATGTAAGCTTAACCTTCACATTGCTCCTCATGGATTCCTTTCTACCTTGGTGGCAAAACCTACCCTTGAGGATCAGATCATTACTGATCAAAAGTTTGATAGGGGTGTTATCCGCATCAAGAGAAACATTAAGAAGGGAGTTGGTGGATGTTTCTCTATGGATGATCGAGGTGTTGTTTTCTTTGAGAATCGCTTGGTGATTCCCAAGAACCAACATCTGCGACAACTGATTCTTAAGGAGGCACATGAATCCCCTCTCACGATTCATCCCGGTAGTACTAAGATGTATCAGGACCTACGCCAGAGGTTCTGGTGGACTAGGATGAAGAGATAAATTGCTTAGTTTATTGCTAATTGTGACGTTTGTCGTCGCATTAAGGCAGAGCATCAAAGTCCTGCTGGCACCCTTCAACCTTTAGCTATTCCTGAGTGGAAATGGGATAAAGTTGGTATGGACTTAATCACCGGCTTTCCCAGGACCAAGAGAGGGAATAATGCTATCTTCGTAGTCATTGATCGTCTTTCCAAAGTTGCTCACTTCCTACCTGTTCGAGAGAGTATCACTGCTAGTCAGCTCGCTGACTTATATATTTCTCGAATAGTGTCACTTCATGGTGTTCCACTAGAGATCAATTCAGACCGTGGTAGTCTTTTCACTTCTCACTTCTGGGAGAGTTTCCAAACTGCCATGGGCACCCATCTTTCTTTTAGTACCGCTTTCCACCCTCAGTCGAGTGGTCAGGTGGAAAGGGTCAACCAAATTCTCGAAGACATGCTCAGAGCTTGCGTTATCTCATTCGGTATGGATTGGGAGAAGTGTCTTCCTTACGCCGAGTTTGCTTATAACAATAGCTACCAATCCAGCCTCAAGAAAGCTCCTTTTGAGGTTATGTATGGACGAAGATGTCGAACACCTTTGAACTGGTCAGAAACCGGGGAAAGACAATTCTTTGGACCGGATATGATTCAGGAAGCAGAAGAGCAAGTTCGCATCATTCGTGAGAATTTGAAAACAGCCCAATCTCGTCAAAAGAGCCAGTATGACCATCGTCATAAGGAAGTGGCTTATGAAGTTGGCGATAAGGCGTACCTTCGGGTTACTCCTCTAAAGGGTACCCATCGATTTGGTATCAAGGGCAAGTTGGCTCCTCGTTACATTGGTCCATTTATCATTCTCGCTAAACGAGGAGAGGTTGCCTACCAGTTGGAACTACCCCCACATCTTTCTCGAGTTCATGATGTCTTCCACGTCTCTCAACTCAGGCGTTGCTTCTCGGATCCCATCCGCGGAGTGGACCACGAAACGCTTGATCTCCAAGATAACCTCACTTATCGAGAGTACCCTGTCTGCATCCTTGATCAAGCAGAGCGTGCCACCCGACGTCATAACATCAAGTTTCTCAAGGTTCAGTGGTCTCATCATTCCGAGAGAGAAGCTACTTGGGAGAGTGAAGACCGTCTTCAACTTGAGTACCCCGCTTTCTTCCCGCCGACTCCTGAATCTCGGGACGAGATTCTTCCAAGTGGGGGCGAGTTGTCACATCCCTAGTTCTGGTATGACCTAGACCAGCTAGCCATGTGTGCATCATGTTTAAATTCCATTTAATTTTGAAATGGGGTTTTGTGAAACCCTCAGAATCATTTCTGGAAATGACCCAGATAAAAATTGTTTCAATTTGGCCCAAGAAAATGTTCCTGATTTTCTCTAAAAATATTGGCTAGAGGTAAAATCCCAACCAATATTTTTGGGAGCTCAGAAGTATTTATTTTTGGCCATTTGAGTTAATCCGGTAAATATTTGCATATGATATATATATGTGATATATATTATATATGTCTAATAATTCTGATTTTTACTATGGGGCTTTGGAATAATCCAATTAAGTTCCTACATTAATTTTCAGAATTAAATAAAATGATTTGGTATTTTTATTAAATCAAAACAAATGTCAGAAAAATAGAAAAGAAAACAGAAAAGGGAGAGAGACTTACCTGGGCCACTTACCAGATCGGCCCAGTAGCTTGGCCCAGCTGACTAGCCGACGCCAGTCATCGTCTCCATCGCGCCAGGAGGACGGCGCGCGTGTGCCCGACGCGCGCGAGCACGCGCCGGCCACCTCCTGCTTCCTCTCTCGCCGCTGGAGGCACCCGACAACGCCACGCATCCCCCTCGGCCCTCTCTCACTTCCCCCCAGCTCTCTCCTCTCCTCTCCCTCGCTTTCTCGCTCACGGCCGAGCGCTGCCGTCGCCACCGGCCACCGTTGCCACAGCCATCGCCTTCCCCCTCACCTCTCTCCGTGTCCGTGAGCTCCGCCACCTCGCCTGAAGCTCTTCGTCGAGCCACGCGCCTCGGGAGGCCCTGGAGCGCCTCCATCGCCACCGTCTTCATCTCCGGCCGCCGTGGATCCCCATCGCCGCCCCGCCGTCTTCAGTGCATCCCCGAGCTTGCCGACAAGCCCACCGAGACCACTGTGAGCTGATGCTTCTCCTCCCCCTCTCCATTCGCTCGCTGGCATGTCGTAGCCGCTGCCTCGCCGATGACCGTGACCGTCGCCGCCTGAGCTCGTCTCCGACGCAGCTCCGGTGACCAAATGGTCGCCCCGGCAAGTCCAAACCTCTCCACGCACCACGCAGAGGCCGTAGGTGCTACGCCCGCATCGCCACGCCCACTGCAGCCTCGAACCCGAGCTCGACCGAACTCCTGCCGCCGCCCAAGTGGTCGCCGCCGTCGATCTAGGCCATCTCCGGTGAAACGGAGGGCACCAGTGGATGCGCGCGAGCACCAGCTCCTCGGAGATGGTCTCCGCGGCCCATTTGGTCGCCGGAGACGCGTTTCCGACGCCCTCCGCCGTCTCGGGCCTCGCCGGCGTCGAGTCGCTGGCGGGTTTGACCCGCTGACCCGGGTTGACCCTCCCCCTTGTGTCACTGACGCATGGGCCACCCCCTGACATTTAGTTAGTATTAGATTAACACTAATTAACCTAGGTTAATTGCCTAGTTAGTCACTGACCAGTGGGCCCGGCGCCCACTAATCCTAATTAGACTAATTAAACCCCCTGTTAACTAACTGAGTCACTGACGAGTGGACCCCACACGTCAGGTTTGACTCGGTCAGCTCCTTTGACCTGCTGACGCAATGCTGCTGTCATGCTGACGCAATATATCCTTTTCTGGTATTAAAATAAATCAGGAAATTCTAGAAAATGATATAAACTTCAAAAATTCATAGAAATTCAACCCTAGCTCAGATTGAAATAATTTATATATGAAAATTATCAGAAAAATTCAATCTATCCATCTGTACCATTTTCATGCATGACAAAACAACTTATACCTGCTGTATAGGTGAAAACATATAGATGGCATATATAAGAGCTTAATTTGGAGTTGCATTTGAACCCTTGGTTCAAATGGACTTCATTCAATTTGAATACTAGTTGCATTAGCTCAAACAGCATCACATCTTCATGCCATGTTCATGCATCATATTGTTGCATATGCTTGTGTATTGATTGTCGACACCGCTCCTTCTCGATAGGTCCTGCTCCGGAAGTGTTTGAGAGTACCTATCACTGAAGCAGTGCCCCCCTGTTGAACTACCAGGCAAGCAAACCCCCTTGTTCATTCTGACATGATCCCACTCTCTCGCTCCTGCTCTCTTTTATTGCATTAGGACAACAGAGAATCAACTGCTACTTTATGCTGTGGTAGTTGAACCCATTCCTCTGCATGACCTGTCATTGCCACAGTAAATAGTTGAAACCCACTAGCATGTGTAGGATCTGATTGAGCCATGTTGTGTTCTTGCAATGCCATGCCTGCTATTGCTTAGAGTTGTGTCAGGTCTGATTCATCGAGAATGAATTGGAGTGGTACGATATGTTCTGGTGCTGAGAGTTAAGCGTGTGAACACGAATTGGTAAAGGTAGTGGTGAGAGGCCATGTAGGAGTACATGGTGGGTTGTCTCACCGGAACCGTCCTTAAGCACTGAGTTCCGTGTATGTTGTCCAATGACTAGCTACTACCACACATTGGAATGCTTAAGTGCCCCTCTCGACTTATTAGCCAACTTGATCTCTGTCCAGGAGTCGCAAATAGTTTCTCGTGTTTGTAGGTAGTGTTAGTAGTCTACCAAGTGGCACCCGGCCAGGTGGTCTTGGGACAGACTAGGCACAGGTGGCATGGTGTACCAAGCGTAGATCCATCCGGCGAGGTGGGCTTGGGAACCCTGCACACATCATTTGGGGTCGTGAGCGACACCCCGGCCGGACCTCCTTGCGGATGGAACCCGAATAGGCGATAAACCTGGATTAGAGTCTTGTGTGGTTAGTCAGGTCGTGGCCGACACCTTCGCCAGGCTTTCGCTTGAAGGTTGCCGAGATACATGATGTGTATATGGTGATAAGTGGTGAGAGCGTGTGTGAAGAAGTACACCCCTGCAGGGTTATCATGATCTACTCGAATAGCCGTGTCCTCGGTTATGGACTTCTTGGATGCTTACGTGGTACATAGACAACTTAAAGTGGATACTCTAAAATGCTCAAGACAAGTGTGAGTGCTATGGATGGCCTTCTCGTAAGGAGACGAGGATGAATCCATAGTAGTGTATTGATGTGGTGACTAGTGGACTCGTGTGCGCTACCTCACCTCAAGAAGTTTCTCGTTGCCGTAGAACAGGATAGCCACTGAGTCAAAGCTGGCTTGCTGCAACCAAACCCCACATTATCTTCTTGATACAAATGCATGTATGATAGGATCTGATGTAAGTCTTGCTGAGTACCTTTGTACTCACATTTGCTTTATTTATGTTTTGCAGGTGAGACGTCTGTCTCACTAATAGTATCGCTTGGACTTCGACGAGTAGCTTGCACCTCAGCTACGATCTTGTGCCCTTGGGAGGGACTTGTGGATAGTCAGGCTTCTCGGCCTTTTCTTTTGTAGTTGTCTGTACTCAGACATGTAATGCTTCCGCTTGTTGCTTGTGTGCTCTGAATGATGGGTCACGTGACCCCTGTTTGTATTTATGCTATGTGGCTCTTCTGGGCCTTTATCTATATGAGCTTGCGTTATGTTGTGATGCCATGTTGTACAGCACATACTTGCATGTTATGCATATGTGTAACGTGTATTGCTATGTGTGGGATCCGACAACCTAGTTGTCTATTCTTGGTAGCCTCTCTTATGGGGAAATGTAGACTAGTGCTTCCACCAAGCCATGGTAGTCCGCTACAGCCCGGTTTACCGGAGTCCTGCTAGCCCAGCACTACTGCTCGGAACACTTGACTGGCCGGCATGAGTTTCACTTCGTTCCTGTGTCTGTCCCTTCGGGGAAATGTCACGCGGTGACATCCGGAGTCCTGTTAGCCCAGTGCTATAGCCCGGACTCACATGTTGATGACCGACATGCTCGATGTGGTTCATGTATGCCTGTCCTCATGGGTTAGTGCCGCTTTGGATTCACGACTAGCCATGTCGGCCCGGGTTCTTTGTCATATGGATGCTAGCGACACTATCATATACGTAAGCCAAAAGGCACAAACGGTCCCGGGCCAGGTAAGGTGGCACCCGTGGGAATACTGTGCGTGAGGCCGCAAAGGGATATGATGTGTTACATGCTAGATCGGTGTGACTTAGGATCGGGGTCCCGACAGGGCCACCAGTGCTTGAAAGAGGTTCCGGCCATGGAGGCCGATTAGGGTGGCAGACAATGAGGACCCCGGGCGCGCGGGCTGGTGGAGTACGGCGGTGTCGGTCGCGAGCTTCTTGACGACGGTGAACTTGTTGATGGTGGCAACGATCATCCGGTCCCACTGAGAGCCGTAGCTGGCGTCGATGATGGCCATCCACCGGCCGGTCTCCAAGACCGTCTGGAGACGATCCTCGGTGCCATGCCACGGGCCGGCGTCGTGGACCATCCGGCAGAGCCGCTGGCCACTCACGCGCATTGCCGCCATGGGTCTGGAGTGAGCACTTTTGCACTTAGTGTAGGTGCTTAGGTGTGTATGATGTGGTAGATGCATTGGAATGGAGGGGCGCCTTTATATGAGTGCAAATTGTGTTGCATTCACATCGTGCTTCCTCTTTTCCCGGTCCTCCTCCCATTACTTCCCTCATGCATTCACGATGCTAATTGAAGGAGGATGCATCATTGGCCGTTCAACATTTAGGCAACCGCTACCCTCTCCCTCGTCTGCATTAAAGTCGTATCGGCCTGCTACACACCTGTTGTCAAATCAAATAGTATTGTGCCGCCCGCTACACGCCTGACCAAACACGCCTCCTCGCCTGACCAAACACGCCTCCTCGCCTCCTAAACCCGCATGCAAACCGAGAAACCTACTCCGGCCACACATCCATTCATGTGCGGGCCGGAATTAAATGCAACGTCGGCCGAGCCCGTCCCATCCGCCCTCAATTTAAACGAGGCCAGACGCCGGCCAAGCTCCTACCATCCGCCCTCTATTTAAACGAGGCCAGACAGACAGCGGGCAAGAATTGCACCCCTCTGCCGCTCCCCGAGGAGCCGTTCTCTGGGATACTACCCAGCTGGGTGGCCCACCGAGCTCTTCGGATATGGGCAAGGCCGCTCGGTGCTTCACCAACCTCGCTTGGCCCGGCGGAGCCAGTTACCGCCCCAAGCCGGCGCGTGGTTAAGCAACTCGCCGCTCCAGTTCAGCTCGATGAGGAGTGACGAGTTGCTCCATGCCGGCACGGCGGCGAGCACGGCGGCACGGGCGTCGTCGCTGCCGCGTCATACCGCTCGAACAGTGTCTGCGGTGGCCACGCCTCCAGTGTCTGTGGGCGTGCCTCCCGTGCCTGCGAGCGCGCCTCCCGTGCCTCCGGCAGCGCCATGCAGGTATAGATAGAAGCCGGGTGCGTAGAGAGCGACGAGTCAGTGGCCAGCTTCTCTGTGTCCGCCGCCATCATCGAGGAGAAGTAGAACACGGGAGGCCGCCGCCACTTGGGTCCCATGAAGGCCACCGTTGAGGCGACGACTGCGTATTCAGGTGGTTTCTTTGCTACTTCATCTCTTTCGAGGACCTTCGTCAACCCTGCAAGTGTCTACCGGACATGAGGAAGACAAAGGGATCCGCGGGCGGCCATTTAGATTAGGTACTCCCTCTATCCAGTAATATTTGTTCTCCAAATGGATAAATTGGATGTATGTATATCTAAAATAAATCTAGATACATCTATTTCTAGGACAAGTATTTTCGGACGGAGGGAGTATTAATTATACCACGAGAGCCAGATCACCACTGCTTAGTTCATGTAAATGTAATGAAATCCATCATGTTTATATGAAGATCCGACTTTTTTATACGAAATCCTTCATGCTTATATGAAATCAGTCCATGTTTGCATGAATTTCCTCTGGTTGGTTAGAGTTGTGAAATTGTATGCCGCTAGCGTTTGATGTCGTCCTCTGCGGAAGGAAGCAGGAGGAAATTTCCGGCTGCCATTGGAGATGCTCTTATGCTGGAAATAATAGAGTCACATCCAATCCATTTGAGTTAATTCTGTGTATGATTCTCCCTCTATCAAAAGTTAATTGCATGTACAGTGTACACGTGACTTGCAGGGTGGCTACATCTTCGTACAGAAAGTTAAAAAGAAACAAATCCACCCTTAATCTTGTATTCTAAGTACTCTGTGGGTTCCACTATCAGTACAGTAGCAAAATAAGTATATATTAAATAATATTTAATATAAAAATCTAAATTTAAAGACAGAATTCAAACTCAGGTCATCGCGTTGCGAGCATCCGGTGCTAACAAGTCCAGCACATTTTCGTTGTGGACCATGCTGGAGATATATCTCTATGTCTACTCTTATACTCCCTCCGTTCCTAAATATTTGTCTTTTTTAGATTTCAAATGGACTACCACATACAGATGTGTATGTAGACATATTTTAGAGTTTAGATTCACTCATTTTGATCCGTATGTAGTCACTTGTTGAAATCTCTAAAAAGACAAATATTTAGGAACGGAGGGAGTAGAAAACAGAGTTGGTGATGATGGTGTGCGTGCCATCCTGCAATATAGGTCGTCAAATTTATATCTAACGGATAGGAAGGAAACTATGGCAATTTGGCAAAAAGATACCCACACCCCTCTCCACATTTGCAAATAAGACCTTCACTTGTTCATCCTTTTCTCTCACAAGATAAACTACTCATACAAATGCATCTTGATGTTCCGTGCAACGCACGAGCATCTAGCTAGTTTGTTTTAAAATAGTTACTACAATAATTGGGTTGAAGTGATATATTTTATGTCTATCCCGAATGATTTCAGATTCACTTGTAGTAACAAAGAAAAGGTTGCCTTGTAAGTTAACAGAAAACATGGTGAAAACTATCACATGAGGCCGGTAAAAACAAGGCACACTGGGTTCAGCGTTGTCGTCACTATAGCTGTGCTACAGAGAGAAAGACGTATCAAGTGTATCTGAGCGAGGCACAGAGACACAATGTTTGAGAGAGAAAACAATTGATAGATTAAGATCAGATCGAGTTGTCACCCTTCTGTTGTCATTGTTGGGGGTGGGAGGGGGGAGGGAGAGAAAGATGTATCGAGAGTGTGCGCGGTAGGCACAGAGGCACAACTAGCGAGTGTGTGTGTGTGTGTATGTGTGTGTGAGAGAGAGAAGCCAATAGATAGATTACTATCAAGATCGAGGTGCCACCCTACTCCTTCGATGTTGGGTAGTGTGTGTGTGTGTGTGTGTTTGAGAGAGAAGCCAGTAGATAGGTTAGTATCAAGATCGAGGTGTCACCCTACTCCTTCGGTGACGGGAAGTGTGTGGGTGTGGGTGTGAGGGGGCAGTGACACTTAGATATATGGAGAAGGAGTTTGTGTGACACTGATACGTCCATTTTGCATCATGTTTTCCTACTGTTATTTATGAGGTTTTTGTGCATGATAATGCTTTTTGGAGTAATTCTAATGCCTTCTCTCCAATAATATGCACGGTACACACAAAGAGAGAGAATTCCGGCAGCTGGAAATCTGGACCTAGAAAAGCTACGTCAGGCTACCTTTTCTGCACAACTCCAAACAGGCTGAAACTTTACGAAGATTTTTTATGGAATATATGAGGAATATTGGAGCCAATAAGTACCAGCAGGGGCTTACCAGGTGGTCGCGACCCACCTGGGCGCGCCAGGGAGCCCAGGCGTGCCCAGGTGGGTTGTGCTCACCCAAGCCCACCTCTGATGTCACTTGAAGCTACGTCGGTATTTCCCCAAAGAGGAAGGGATGATGCAGCACATCGGCGGTAGGTATTTCCCTCAGTTATGAGATCATGGTTATCGAAACAGCAGGAGAACGAAGCAACACAATGTAAACAGCCCCTGCTCACAAATAACAACTACTCGCAACCCGACATGTTAAAGGGGTTGGCAATCCCTTTCAGGTAACGCCGCCAGAAATTGGCATGCGGACGTGAGATAAATTGTAGTAGATTGATTGATTGAATGCCCAATAAAATAAATTGCAGCAAGGTATTTTTGTATTTTTGGTTTAATAGATCTGAAAATAAAAGTCAAATAAAATAGATCGCAAAGGCAAATAATATGAGAAAGAGACCCGGGGGCCATACGTTTCACTAGTGGCTTCTCTCGAGAAAAATAGCAAACGGTGGGTAAACAAATTACGGTTGGGCAAATGACAGAACTTCAAATAATCATGACGATATACAGGCAATGATCATTATATAGGCATCACGTCCAATATTAGTAGACCGACTCCTGCCTGCATCTACTACTATTACTCCACACATCGACCGCTATCCAGCATGCATCTAGTGTATTAAGTTCATGGAGAAACGGAGTAATGCAATAAGAACGATGAAATGATGTAGACAAGATCTATCTATGTAGAGATAGACCCCATCATTTTATCCTTAGTAGCAATGATACATATGTGACGGTTTCCCTTCTGTCACCGGGATCAAGCACCGTAAGATCAAACCCACTACAAAGCACCTCTTCCCATTGCAATATAAATAGATCAAGTTGACCAAACAAAACCCAAATATCAGAGAAGAAATATGAGGCTATAAGCAGTCGTGCATATAAGAGATCAAAGAAACTCAAATAACTTTCATGCATATAAAGACATAGATCTGATCATAAACTCAAAGTTCATCCGATCCCAACAAACACACCTCAAAAAGAGTTACACCATATGGATATCCAAGAGACCATTGTATTGAGAATCAAACGAGAGAGATGAAGCCATCTAGCTACTAACTACGGACCCGAAGGTCTACAAAGAACTACTCACGCATCATCGGAGAGGCACCAATGGAAGTGGTGAACCCCTCCGTGATGGTGTTTAGATTGGATCTGGTGGTTCTAAACTCTGCGGCGGCTGGAATTGATTTTCGTCGACTCCCCTAGGGTTTCTGGAATATTGGGGTATTTATAGAGCAAAGAGGCGGTCCAGGGGGCACCCGAGGTAGGGACAACCGACCAGGGCGTGCCTGGGCCTCCTGGCGCGCCCTGGTGGGTTGTACTCACATATCACATCATCATATCTCAAAACTATTACTAAGAATCAAGTTTATTTTCTCCAATGAGCTTCATTAAAGGTTTTTATTATATCCTTCTTAGATATCTATCACTTTTGGAACTAATTTTCATATGTTGCTTTTGATAATCTCAAACAAATATAAGTGAAGATCATGAGAATAATATTTCTTTCTCTCAGATGAATTTAAGTGAAGCAAGAGAGAATTTCTTGAAAAAATTTACTAACTCTAAAATAAATCTAAGTGAAGCAAGAGAGCATTTCCTCAAAAATACTAAAGTTCACTGTGCTCGAAAAGATATAAGTGAAGTACTAGAGCAAGTCCATAGCTCATAAAAATTTAAGTGAAGCATAGAGAGCAATTCTAACAAGTCATGATATAATTTTGGCTCTTTCAAATGGGGGTGTCCAGAAAGGAATCAAGACTTAAAACTCAAAATAAAGCAAGCAAAGACTCATATCATACAAGACGCTCCAAGCAAAGCACATAGTATGTGACGAATAAAAATATAGCTTCGAGTAAAATACCGATGGTCGTTAGAAGAAAGAGGGGCATCCACAAGCTTAATTGCTTGCTCTCTTTTAGATAATAGCTTGGGATGCCGGGGAATCCCCAAGCTTAAGCTCTTATTACTCCTTATTCCTTCATCCATCGTAAGATAACCCAAAACTTGAAAACTTCAATCACACAAAACTCAACAAAAGCCTTCGTGAGATCCGTTAGTATAAGAAAACAAATCACTACTATAAGTGTTGTAGTAAAAAAATTCATATTTTGTTCTTGCATTATATCTAATGTATTCCAACTTTTATATGGCAAAAAATCATCAAAGAAATCCATAGATCCATCAAAACAAGCACACAACGCAAAGAAAACAGAATCTGTCAAAAACAGAACAGTTTGTAGAAATCTGGATATTTTGGATACTTCTGTAACTCCAAAAACTATGAAACATTAGGACGACCTGGGAAATTTGTATATTAATCTACTACAAAAGGAATTGTTATTTTATCGCTCTCTGGTTAACAATGAAAATTATTTTTGCGAGCGCAAAAGTTTATGTTTTTTCAGCAAGATCAAACAACTACCACCCAAGAAGATCCTAAAGGCTTTACTTGGCACAAAGACAAATTAAAACATAAAAAACACAATCATAACACTAGAATAATTGTGAAAACACTCAAGAACAGAAAGCTAAAAGCATAAATAAATTTTATTCATTGGGTTGCCTCCCAACAAGCACTATAGTTTTACGCCCTTAGCTAGGCATAAAGCAAGGATCTAAGTTTTGTCATCTTTGTTTCGAGATCCATAAGATGCCCTCATGATTGATTCATATGGTGGCCTAGTTGTTGTTCTAGGAAACTGTTCCATACCCTTCCTCAAAGGAAATTGGAACTTAATATTGCATTCTTTCATATCAATCACGGTACCGATAGTGCGTAAAAACGGTCTACCAAGAATAATTGGACAAGACGGATTGCAATCAATATCAAGAACAATAAAATATATGGGAACACAATTACTATTTGAAAGAATAAAAACATCATCAATTCTTCCATAGGCTTTTTAATAGTAGAATCCTCCAAGTGCAAATTCAAAGAACATGATTCAGTATCGGTAAGACCAAGCACATCACATAAAGATTTCAAAATTGTAGAAACACTAGCACCCAAGTAACACAAAGCAGAACTCATAATTTTTGATCTTGACTTCGATAGTAGGTTCCCGTTCATCATGCAATTTTCTAGGAATTGGAACTTCTAATTCCAACTTTTCTCCTCAAGCTTTCATCATAGCATCAACAATATGTTTAGTAAAAGCTTTATTTTGTTCATGAGCATGGGATGAATTTATCAAGGATTGCAACAAAGAAATACAATCAATCAAAGAGCAACCATCATAATTAAAGTTTTTGTAATCCAAAAGAGTGGGTACATCACTAGTTAAAGTTTTGACCTCTTCAAACCCACTTTTATCAATTTTCTCAACGAGATTTTCACCCTCCGAATTATCGAGACGCCTTCTAACTAAAGTTGACTCTTCTCCAGTCCCTTCTTCATCAATCTTATACTAAACAAGCAATCAATAGAAGAAACACCAATCATTTTAAGATCTTCATCACTTTTGCGAAAATAATCACTAGAAAACGCTTTTTCTAGAAATTCTCTCTTAGCTCTAAGCATAGCGGGTCTTTTCTTACTTTCATCCATAGAAACATAAAGAGATTTAATTGATTCCTCAACCTTAGGCACAAAAAATTTCTTCTTGAGACTTTCCATATCATGAGAAATTCTATCAACACTTCTAGACAAATCATCAATCTTATTTAACTTTTCTTCTATGGTAGTGTTGAAAACTTTTTGCGTGTTGATAAATTCTTTAATATTATTCTCAAGATCAGAGGTGTTCCTATTATTATAAGATTGATTTCCATAGGAATTACCAAAATTATTAGAGGAATTACCAGGAAAAGGCCTAGGATTAAAATTACCTCTATAAGCATTATTATTGAAATTATTTCGAGAGATAAAATTCACATCTATGGCATCACTAGTTTGCTCAATCAAAGTAGACAAAGGCATATCATTAAAATCAATAGGAGAACTTTTACTAGCAACCAATTTCATAAGAGCATCAACTTTTTCACTCAAAGAAGAAATTTCTTCAACCGAATTAACTTTTTTTTACTAGTAGGAGCTCTTTCGGTATGCCATTGTGAATAATTCGCCATGATATTATAAAGAAATTTGGTGGCTTCACCCAAAGTAATTTCCATAAAGGTACCACCCACGGTGGAATCTAAAACATTAGGAGAAACAAAATTCAAGCCCGCATAAAAATTTTGTATGATCATCCAAAGATTCAACCCATGAGTTGGGCAATTCCTTAGCATCATTTTCAACCTTTCCCAAGATTATGCAACATGCTTTTGTTCAAGTTGCTTGAAATTCATGATCAGGGTTCTAAGAGAAATAATTTTTGCGGATGGAAAATACTTAGAGATAAAAGCATCTTTGCACTTATTCCAAGAATTGATACTATTGCGAGGCAAAGAGGACAACCAATTTTTTGCAGAATCACGCAAAGAAAACGGAAATAATTTCATCTTAACCACATCATTGTCCACATCTTTTTTCTTTTGCATATCGCATAATTCCACGAAGGTATTAATATGGGACGCGTCATCCTCATTAGGAGTACCGGAAAATTGATCTTTCATAACAAGATTCGGAATATCAGTATTAATATCACAAGACTCCTCACTAGTGGCGGGAGGAGCAATTGGAGTGCCAATAAAACCATTGTTGTTGGTATTTGAGAAATCACACAACTTGGTGTTCTCTTGAGTCATGATGACTATTCAACAAGATTGCACTCAAAAACAGATCCAGCAAGAAAACTGTGAATGAAAAAGAGGGGCGAATAAAATGGCAAATTTTTGTGAAGTGGGGCAGAGGAAAATGAGAGGCGAATGACAAACGATGTAAATTGCGAGGAGATGAGATTTTTGATTAGGAACCTGGTATATGTTGAAGATCCTCCCCGGCAATGGTGCCAGAAATTCCTTTTGATGTCGCTTGAACCTACGTAGTATTTCCCCAAAGAGGAAGGGATGACGCAGCACAGCGGCGGTAGGTATTTCCCTCAGTTAAGAGACCAAGGTTATGGAACCAGTAGGAGAACCAAGCAACACATGGTAAATAGCCCTTGCACACAAATAACAACTACTCGGAACCTGACGTGTTAAAGGGGTTGTCAATCCCTTTCGGGTAACGGCGCCAGAAATTGGCACACGGACGTGAGATAAATTGTAGTAGATTGATAGATTGAACACCAAATAAAATAAATTGCAGCAAGGTATTTTTGTATTTTTGGTTTAATAGATCTGAAAATTAAAGGCAAATAAAATAGATCGCAAAGGCAAATAATATGAGAAAGAGACCTGGGGGTCGTAGGTTTCACTAGTGGCTTCTCTTGAGGAAAATAGCAAACGGTGGGTAAAAAATTACTGTTGGGCAATTGATAGAACTTCAAATAATCATGACGTTATCCAGGAAATGATCATTATATAGGCATCACATCCAAGATTAGTAGACCGACTCCTCCCTGCATTTACTACTACTACTTCACACATCGACCGCTATCCAACATGCATCTAGTGTATTAAGTTCATGGAGAAACGGAGTAATGCAATAAGAACGATGAAATGATGTAGACAAGATCTATCTATGTAGAGATAGACCCCATCGTTTTATCCTTAGTAGCAACGATACATACGTGTCGGTTCCCCTTCTGTCACTGGGATCAAGCACCGTAATATCGAACCCACTACAAAGCACCCCTTTCCATTGCAAGATAAATAGATCAAGTTGGCCAAACAAAACCTAGAGAGAAGAGAAGAAATATGTGGCTATAAGCAATCATGCATATAAGATATCAAATAAACTCAAATAGCTTTCATGGATATAAAAATATAGATCTGATCATAAACTCAAAGTTCATCTGATCCCAACAAACACACCGCAAAAAGAGTTACAACATATGGATCTCCAACAGGCCATTATATTGAGAATCAAACGAGAGAGAGGAAGACATCTAGCTACTAAATCTGGACCCGAAGGTCTACAAAGAACTACTCACGCATCATTGGATAGGCGCTAATGGAAGTGGTGAACCCCCTCCATGATGGTGTCTAGATTGGATTTGGTGGTTCTGGACTCTGCGGCGGCTGGAATTGATATTCGTCGACACCCCTAGGGTTTCTGGAATATTGGGGTATTTATAGAGCAAAGAGGTGGTCTGGGGGGCACCCGAGGTGGGCACAACCTACCAGGGCACGCCTGGGCCTCCTAGCGCGCCCTGGTGGGTTGTGCTCCCCTCAGAGCACCCCCAAGTGCTGCCTTGGCCCATTGGGTGTCTTCTGGTCCAAAAACAATCTCCGTAAAGTTTCGTTGCATTTGGACTCCGTTTGGTATTGATTTCCTGCGATGTAAACAACATGCAAAAAACAGCAACTCACACTTGGCACTATGTCAATAGCTTAGTACCAAAAATGATATAAAATGACTATAAAATGATTATAAAACATCCATGATTGATAATATAACAACATGGAACAATCAAAAATTATAGATACGTTGGAGACATATCAACCTCCGGTGCCCATCTTCTGGTATATAAGTCATTTTGACCTAGAAAAAAAATAAAGAGAGGACTTTCGGGATGGAGCACCGCCGTCTCGAGGAGGAACTTGGGCAGGAGCACTTTTGCCCTCCGGTAGAGCGATTCCGCTGGGGGAACTTCCCTCCTGGAGGGGGAAATCATCCTCATCATCATCACCAAAAACTCTCCCATCTTGGGGAGAGAAATCTCCATCAACATCTTCAACAGCACCATCTCATCTCATACCCTAGTTCATCTCTTGTGTACAATCTTGTTACCGGAACTATAGATTGGTGCTTGTGGGTGAGTAGTAGTATTGATTACATCTTGTAGTTGATTACTATACGGTTTATTTGGTGGAAGATTATATGTTCAGATCCAATATGCTATTTAATACCCCTTTGATCTTGAGCATGATTATCATTTGTGAGTAGTTAGTTTTGTTCTTGAGGTCACGGGAGAAATCATGTTGCAAGTAATCATGTGAACTTGATATGTGTTCGATAGTTTGATAGTATGTATGTTGTTATTCCCATAGTGGTGTCATGTGAACATCGCCTACATGACACTTCACCATATTTGGCCTTAAGGGAATGCATTGTGGAGTAGTTATTAGATGATGGGATGCGAGAGTAGCAGAAGCTTAAACCCTAGTTTATGCGCTATTCCATAAGGGACCGATTGGATCCAAAAGTTTAATGTTATGGTTAGGATTTATCCTTAATACTTTTCTCGTAGTTGCGGATGCTTGCGAGGGGGTTAATCATAACTAGGGGGTTTGTTCAAGTAAGAAAAACACCTAAGCACCGACCCACCCACATATCAAATTATCAAAGTAGCAAACACGAATCGAATTAACATGATGGAAGTGACTAGATGAAATTCCCATGTACCCTAAAAATGCTTTGCTTATTATAAGAGACCGTTTTGGCCTGTCCTTTGCCTCAAAACGATTGGGCTACCTTTCTACACTTTTGTTACTATTATCATTACTTGCTCGTTACAAAATATATTGCTATCAAACTACTCTGTTACTTACAATTTCAGCACTTGCAGACATTACCTTGCTGAAAACCACTTGTCATTTCCTTCCGCTCCTCGTTGGGTTCGACACTCATACTTATCGAAAAGAGCTACAATTGATCCCCTATACTTGTGGGTCATCAAGGCTATTTTCTGGCACCGTTGCCGGGGATTGAAGCGCCTTTGGTAAGTGGAAATTGGTAAGGAAACATTTATATAGTGTGCTGAAATTTATTTTTACTTGTTACTATGGAAAACAATCCTTTGAGGGGTTTGTTTTGGGTATCTTCACCTAGACCGGAACCACAATTAGCTACCCCTCAACCTACTTCACCTATTTAAAATATTTAATATGAAATTCCTTTGGGTATGATAGAACAACTGCTAGCTAATCCTTATGCAAGAGATGGAACCGAACATCCTGATATGCACTTGATATATGTGGAACAAATTTGTGGATTGTTTAAGCTTGCAGGTTTACCCGGAGATGAAGTTAAAAAGACGGTTTTCCCTTTATCTTTGAAGGGAAAAGCATTGGCATGGTATAGGCTATGCGATGATATTGGATCTTGGAATTGGAATCGATTGAAATTGGAATTTCACCAAAACAAATATCCCATGCATCTAGTTCATCGTGATCGGAATTACATATATAATTTTTGGCCTCGTGAAGGAGAAAGCATCTCTCTAGATTAGGGGAGACTTAAGTCAATGTTATATTCATGCCCCAATCATGAGCTCTCAAGAGAAATTATTATTCAGAATTTTTATGCTCGGCTTTCTCGTGATGATCAATCCATGCTCGATACTTCTTGTGCTGGTTCTTTTATGAAGAAGACTATTGAATTCCGGTGGGATCTTTTGGAAAGAATTAAACGCAACTCTGAAGATTGGGAACTCGGCGAAGGTAAAGAGTCAGGTATTAAGCTTAAGTATGATTGGGTTAAATCTTTTATGAATACCGATGCTTTTCAAAAGTTTAGCACCAAATATGGACTTGACTCTGAGATAGTAGCCTCGTTTTGTGAATCATTTGCTACTCATGTTGATCTCCCTAAAGAGAAGTGGTTTAAATATCACCCACCTATTAAAGAAGAAATTAAAGAATCGGAGCTAGCTAAAGAGGAAACTATGCTTTATAATGTTGATCGAGTTGTTCCTACTGCTTATATTGAGAAACCACCTTTCCCTGTTAGGATAAAGGAACATACTAAAGTTTCAACTGTTGTTAACAGAAGTTATATTAGAACACCCAAACCTGATGAACAAATCAAAGTAGAACCTAGTGTTTCTATGGTTAAGGGTCTCTTGTAAGAAAATGTAGATGGGCATGTTATTTACTTCTGTAATGAAGCTACTAGAATTGTCGAACCAAATAGAACAGATAACCATAGACCTGTTGTTGGCATGCCCGTTGTCTCAGTTAAAATAGGAGATCACTGTTATCATGGTTTATGTAACATAGGTGCTAGCGTGAGTGCTATTCCCTATACCTTATATCAAGAAATTATGAATGTCATGGCACCCGCAGAGATAGAAGACATTGATGTTACTATTAAACTTGCTAATAGAGATACTATATCACCAATTGGATTGTTAGAGATGTTGAAGTCTTGTGTGGGAAAATAAAATACCCTACTGATTTTCTTGTTCTTGGTTCCCCACAAGATGACTTTTGTCCCATTATCTTTGGTAAACCTTTCTTGAACACCGTTAATGCTAAAATTGATTGTGAGAAACAAACTGTCGGTGTTAGCTTTGGTGATGAGTCTCATGAGTTTAATTTTTTCAAGTTTAGTAGAAAGTTTCATGAAAAAGAATTGCCCAGTAAGGATGAAATAACTGGTCTTGCTTCTATTTTTGTGCCTCCTACTGATCCTCTAGAACAATATCTGCTAGACCATGAAAATGATTTACATATGCATGAAAGAAATGAAAAATATAAGATTATGTTTGAACAACATCCTCTGCTTAAACATAATTTGCCCAGTAAGGATGAAATAATTGGTCTTGCTTCTATTGTTGTGCCTCCTACTGATCCTCTAGAACAATATCTGCTAGACCATGAAAACGATTTACATATGCATGAAAGAAATGAAAAATATAAGATTATGTTTGAACAACATCCTCTGTTTAAACACAATTTGCCTATTGAAACTCTAGAAGGTCCTCCTCCACCTAAAGGTGATCATGTGTTTGAATTAAAACAATTGCCTGACACTTTGAAATATGCTTATCTTGATGAGAAGAAGATATATCATGTTATTATTAGTGCTAACCTTTCAGAGCATGAAGAAGAAAGGTTATTGAAAGTTCTAAGGAAGCACCGAGCTGCTATTGGATATACTCTTGATGATTTAAAGGGCATTAGTACCTCTATATGTCAGCACAAGATTAATATGGAACCTGATGCTAAACCCGTTGTTGATCGCCAACATCGGTTAAATCCAAAGACGAAGGAAGTGGTCTTGGTGTCAAAACCGACCGATCTCGGGTAGGGGGTCCCAAACTGTGCGTCCGAGGATCGAAGGTTGTAGGAGACAAGGGAGACATGATGTTTACCTAGGTTCGGGCCCTCTTGATGGAGGTAAAACCCTACGTCCTGCTTGATTGTATTTGATGAGTATAGGGGTTACAAGAGTTGATCTACCTCGAGATCGTAATAGCTAAACCCTAGATGTCTAGCCTATATGATTTGTGTTAGCCTCTACGGACTAAACCCTCCGGTTTATATAGACACCGGGGGGCGAGGGTTGTACAGAGTCGGTTTACAAAGAAAGGAAAATACACATCCGTACATTAAGCTTGCCATCCACGCATAAGAGAGTCCTACCCGGACACGGGGAAGGTCTTCTACCTTGTATCTTCACGGCCCATCAGTCCGGCGCAAGCTATACAGCCCGGACACCCGAGGACCCCATAATCCAGGACTCCCTTAGTGGCCCCTGAACTTGCCTTCAATGACGATGAAATATTCGGCCCATGTCTTCGGCTTTGCAAGGCGGGTTCTTCATCATAATCCGGACCAATGATAATCCGGCGATAACCTCAATGTCTTTTACGATTCCCCCCTTGATGGCGCTTTGATTTTCGTGCGTAGGGTGAATACGAATGGTCCAAGATTTTTTGCAAATAAGCCCTCCACCATGCTCAGGCGGCACCTATATAAAGAGATAGGGATCTCCTAAGGCCATCTCACACTGCGCAGAAGAAAAAATGGCCAAGTTTAGCGACAAAACAAAGCCTTCCATCATGGCTAGCGCCCCAGGCTCCTCTTCACACCCCCATGGCCCTCAAGAGGGCGATTGGCAGAGTTGCTCCGTGCCTCATCTTCAACTAAGCCGGCACCACGCAGGGCTACCCCCCCCCCCCTCGCCGATCTAGTTCCCGTTTGAGTGGGATTATACTCAATCGGCAATGATGTGATGGCTGAGAACTTCCCCAACCCCAACAAGGAGGAGAGGGTGTGCTTCGTCCCGTTTCTGTTACGGGGCCTGGGATTTCCAATCCATCCCTTCCTCCAGGGCTTATTGGAATTTTACGGCATCCAACTGCACAACCTCACTCCAGGTTCGATTCTGCACATCTCAGGCTTTGTTCCCCTCTGCGAGTTATTCCTAGGCATCGAGGCCCATGTTGGTTTATGGAGGAAATTCTTCTGCCTCATTCTCCGCCACAAAGGGGGTTCCATGTTTGAACTGGGTGGTGCTGAAGTATGGTGTATTGCCGGATCCGGATACCCAATAGGAACTCCCAAAGAAGCATACCCACAGTGGTCTTAGGAGTGGTTCTATATGGACAATGTTTCGCTGTCGGATCCAGTCAGGCGCTGTCTCCCTGAATTTTACAGCGCTCCTTTAAAGAAGCGCCTCAACTAGCGTCCCCGAAGTCCCAAAGAAGAGGACGATGCGGAGATACAGAGGTTGGTCAGCAAGGTCAGGCTGCTAGCCCATTCCGAACTCTCAATAGTTGAAGTCATGGCGATCGCAATAAAGAGGTGTGTGCAGCCTCTTCAATCCAGAGTAACTCCTTTATGGTGTTCCAACGGAGAAGATGACGCATCCCATTACAGGCGGCAGGGTCTGGATACCCCAGCCGAACTGGCTTCAATTTTGGCCGATCTGTACAAGGGTGAAAAAGAAGATTTTCTCCGGTTAAACTATTAGGAGGCCTATTCCATGTACACCCCTATCGAATGGGTAAGATCTCGATCGTCTGTGCTTATTTCACTGCATTGCAGATGCTAACCGAATGTACTCTTTGTTGCCATGAACTAGT
Source organism: Triticum urartu (assembly GCF_003073215.2). Lineage (NCBI taxonomy): Eukaryota > Viridiplantae > Streptophyta > Magnoliopsida > Poales > Poaceae > Triticum > Triticum urartu. The sequence continues at coordinate 267,818,606 of NC_053024.1, read as the reverse complement.
CATGGAGGAGGATGACCGAGGACGTCTACTGTCCTGCTCGCCTTGATGGTTCGATGATGGGGTATTCTATCAGGCGAGCCTGGACGGTTCAGAAGTGGCCATCATCACCGACTATCCTCGCCTTTACCCATTATGCATCATGAGTATCCAGAGGCTTCCTAAGAAGAGATCCTCATTTGTATCCTTTCCTGTCGTACTGGTCTGGATTTTAACAGGATCGGCGCTCCAGGGACCGTATCTCCTCGAGTGCGGCCCCCACGCAAGGCCGTCGTTCAAAACGAAAAGGGACTGGGAGTACTGTGGAGACCTCACAGTCTTACAAGAGGTATGTATACTTAATGCATGCCTAGGCATGAGTCTAGATTGGTAAGAGTCTCCCCTTTTTTATCTTTTACTTTTAGGAGGAGTACATGGCAAACGGTGGGAAACCGCCCAATTAGCCAAATGTCCACTAACCCGGTGCCGGACTCGTCAGCTAGGACGCAAGCAAATGTCGCGCCCGTTCTGCCTCCTCAAGAGGATTCGGATGACGTGTCGGTCACGAATTCCAAAGTGGAGAGCATGATGAATCACTGTCGCTTGAAGGAAGCTACGCGTGCTCTGGACTTGTCCGAACAAGAGTTCACCACACTGAGTTCGACAGATGCATATATCTGAGCGGCTCGAGACGGCCTTGCCGGACTTATTCAATTGTTCTTAAAGAAAATACATGTAAAATTTGACACAATTTTGCATGGTCGTATGCCAGTAGCCCCCGAGACTTGAAACGGTGAAGCAAACCGATTTAAGGATCGATAATTTGTGCAGGTTCTACAAGAAAAGAACACTATGCTAGCTCAAGAGCTGAACACAAACCAGACGCAACTTAGTGCAGTTACCGCCGAACTAGCGGTTTTGAAAGAGACCGCAAAGGGCGTGTCTAGGGAGAGAAAACTTGAGGAGGAAAAGGACAAACAGTCCAAAGAGATGGAGAGCTTGAAGGCTCAGCTATCAGCCGCTCAAAAGGAAAATGAAAAGCTGAAGGGCGGCACGTTCGGTATGTCTTCCCCTCATGTTTAGAACCACCATAGGTATTCCACATCTAATCCATAATGCGGAATATCATGAATTTGTTGCGGCAGGTCTGCTAACTGGTCGGCCAGAGGAGGAAGTGTCCGGGTTTCAAGGCGACGTGCTAAAGGAGTTATCCGTCATGCATGCTCGGGCCTGGAAGGCCATGAGGAGTATGGAGAAGGCATTATGGCCATCTGATACCCCTCCAGAAAGTATGGAGGCCCTGGCAAACCTGTTCAAAGGTGCTCGGCGCCGGTGCGAGCTATGGAAGACGTCTGCCTGCCGTGAAGGCGCGCGAGAAGCCCAGGCCATGGTGAAGACATGCTTCTCGAAACTGGATCGGAATCATATGGCCCGAGTAGGACCACAGGGACCAGATGGGAAGGAAATCCCGTTAAATTTAGTCTATGATCATGTAATGCTCACTGTGAAATATTCGCAGGAAGACTGTAGATTAGACAACCTTATAGACGGCATAGAGAAGGAATAGGTTTTGATCTTAATGTATCAATGCACATTTATGATAAACCTATAGTTTGATCTGAACATGTGAAATGATTTTTTCATCGCAGACTTTTGGCTTTAACCTCCAAACCTATAATGGCGAAGTATTTCTAGATACATAGGAGCAAGAGGAAGTATCCTTCCGGAAACCAGGCAACCTAGTCATAGTGCTCAAACAGACAAAAAATTCGAGTTTGGGATGTATGTTATATTACGTATGTAAGAAACATCTTCCAAGGAAAATAGTTCCGTTAAAGGTTCCTTTCCTTGGGTCGGCACATTATGATTATACGTGCCGAGGCGCGAGGTTCATAGTACGGACAAACCATCTTGAAATGCTTTAAAGATGATTGCAATACAACGACAATCTGTCGACCAATTAGTCCCTTAAGAACGCTAGCTTTCGGCTTCACCCGTCTGAGGTACATGTCCGGATGACCCGGTTGTAACAATCGCAAAGGTGCTCCCTTTATGCCCTAGCCGAACAATCGGGAACACGGGGCATAAGAACAGGAGCAAGGCAACAAAAGTTCGGCCTATCCAAACACACCATGGGAAACGTATAAAAAAGAAAAAAAGAAAAAAAATTGAAAAGGAAACAAAAGAACGATTATCTGATGCTTATGCATAGAATCTTCAGAGCCGAGCAGCGTTCCAAGGGTTCGTTTCTAAGCGATTATCCGATGCATTGCGAAGGTGGTAGGCTCCTCCTGTCACAACTTCATCTATAATGAAGGGACCTTCCCATTTTGGTTTGAGCTTGTCCTTTTTCTTCTTTGGGAAGCATAAAACGAGCTCACCGATGTTATAAGTCTTTGCCCACACTTGTCTATTTTGGTATCTTTGAGCCTGTTGTTGATAAAATGCGGAACGGGCTTTGGCGACATCGCGCTCCTCCTCCAGGCCATCTAAGTCATCCTGCCGATCGAGCTCGGCCTCTATCTCTCTTCATACATGTGCACTCAAGGTGAATCATGAATAATGTCGCATGGTAAGACAGCCTCTGCACCATACACCATGAAGAATGGTGTGTATCCGGTCGTGCGGCTGGGCGTGGTCCACAGCCCCCGGAGTACTGAATCGAGTTCCTTGACCCAGTCTTTAGCCGACTCCTTTAGGGATCGCACTAGTCTGGGTTTGATGCCGCTCATTATCAGGCCATTGGGTCACTCGACTTGACCGTTTGTTTGGGGGTGATATACGGAGGCATAGTCAAGCTTGATGCGTAGGTTAGCACACCAATTTTTTACCTCATCGGCTGTGAAGTTAGAACCATTGTTAGTGATAATGTTGTGCGGGACACCATAACGGTGTACGACGCCGGATATAAAATCTATCACTGGTCCGGCTTCAGCTATTTTTACTGGTTTGGCCTCTATCCACTTAGTGAATTTGTCCACCATGACCAGTAGGTATTTCTTCTTGTGGCTTCCCCCTTTAAGGGGTCCGACCATATCTAGCCCCCAGACCACAAAAGGCCAGGTAATGGGGATAGTTCTTAGGGCAGTGGGTGGCATATGACTTTGATTGGTGAAGAGTTGGCATCCTACACAGTGTTGTACAAGGGCCTGTGCATCTGCTCGGCCCATGGGCCAGAAGAAGCCTGTACGGAAGGCTTTGCTTACAAGGGACCGAGCTACGGCGTGATGGCCACAGAGGCCAACATGTATTTCGACCAAGAGTTGCCGCCTCTCTTCTTCGGAGATACATCTTTGAAGAACTCCAGTAGTGCTAATCTTGTAGAGTTCTCCTTCATGAACTTTATAGGCCTTGGAGCGTCGAACTATGCGACGGGCCTCATTTTGATGATCAGGTAGCTCCTTCCTATTAAGGTCGGCCAAGAAGGTTTCGGTCCATGGAGCAATAACTGCCATGATCACATGAGCGGAAGGTGTTGGCTCAGTGCCCGAGCCCCCGATGATATCTGAATCATGTTCGGCGTCCGGTGGTGTGATCGGTGCCGGACTGGTATTTCCGCTCTCATCTTTCCGTACCACAAATGGGTTGAAACGCCAAAAACGTGTTAGACAGGACGGGGTTGCGTTTAGCACCCATTCGAGCAAGGATGGCTGCTGGTTGATTGCTATCCCGAGCCACATGATGAAACTTGAGCCCCTCAAATCGAGCTGATATTCTAAGTACGGCGTTGCGGTAGGCCGCCATCTTTGGGTCTTTTGCGTCGAATTCACTATTTATTTGAGATATCGCGAGGTTCGAATCCCCTCGCACTTCAAGGCGTTGTCTGCCCATAAGAACGGCCATCGGGAGTCCATGCATGAGCGCTTCATATTCGGACGCGTTATTGAGTCTGTATACATGATTTGTAATACATAACAGACTATGTCCCGTGCATGGGATGTTAGGATGACGCCAACTCCCAGTCGAGCTAACATTTTGGAGCCGTCAAAGTACATCACCCAGTTGAAGTATGTGTTGTACTCTCGGGTAGGTGGTACCTCAGAGGCCACCGCGATCGAGCACTCTTGAAAGTAGTGTCGCAGCTTTCGAGATGCCATGAAGACCGCATACTCTATCTTTTGGTAATGCGAGTATCGGCATTTGCATGGTGTAAGTACCGCCGATACATAGTATACTAGTTTACGGAGTGGGAATTTGTGTCCCTCTTCCTCTGGCTTGACAACAAGCACATCACTTACTACCCGGTGAGTTGCTGATATGTATAGTAGCATAGGTTCGCCGATGTTTGGTGCAGCAAGGATTGGATTATTTTGTAACAGAGTTTTTATTTCTTCCAACCCATCCATTTCCGCATCCGTCCACTCAAAGTGATTGGTACGTCGGAGCAGGCGATAAAGTGGTAGTGCCTTTTCTCCCAATCTGGAGAGAAAGCGGCTCAAGGCTGCCACGCACCCAGCTAGTTTTTGGACCTGCTTTAGGTCTGTTGGTGTTGCCAATTGCGACAAGGCTCGGGTTCTGGCTGGATTTGCTTCGATTCCTCTATTGGAGACAATGAACCCGAGCAGCTTTCCAGCCGAAATGCCAAAAACGCATTTTTCCAGATTGAGCCGTATGTCGTATGTTCGGAGGTTGTCGAATGTGAGGCGCAAGTTGTCCACCCATGATTCGACGTGTTTAGTTTTGATGACTACATCATCTACATATGCCTCCACTGTCTTGCCAATTTGTTTTTCTAGGCATGTTTGAATCATGCGTTGGTAGGTGGCGCCGGCATTTTTGAGTCCGAAAGGCATAGTGTTGAAGTAGAAAGGCCCATACGGTGTGATGAGTATTGTTGCGGCTTGATCGGATTCCCTCATATTAATTTGATGGTATCCGGAGTATGCGTCGAGGAAGCACAGTGAATCATGTCCTACAATTGCATCAATGATTTGGTCAATGCGGGGCAGTGGGAAGGGGTCCTTCGGGCAAGCCTTGTTTAGGTCTTTGAAATCGAGATAGGCGCTAGGATTTATCCTTCTTTGGCACCATGACCAGGTTTGCTAGCCAGTCCGGGTGTTTGATCTCTCTAATGAATCTGGCTTCAAGTAGTTTGGCTAGCTCTTCCCCCATGGCTTGTCACTTGGGTTCAAAAAATCGCCACAATGTTTGCTTGACTAGTTGAAAGCCTTTTATTACATTGAGGCTATGTTTGGCCAGTCTGCGTGGGATTCCTGGCATATCCAAAGGATGCCACGCAAAGATGTCCCAATTTTCGCGCAAAAACGCTCTTAAGGGAGTGTCGATCGCTGGATCCAGCTGTGCTCCAATGGCTGCGGTTTTATTAGGATTCGTTGGGTGTACATGAAATTTGACTATTTCGTTTGTTGGTTTAAAGGAAGTGGATTTGGGCCTCTTGTCGAGGATTACATCGTCCTTGTCCACTGTAGAGCGCAGAGTAGTCAATTCCTCGGCCGCCGGGCCTCGGATAGCGCCTCGAGGGCTAGTGATGCGGTTTTGTTCTCGGCGCGGAGTGCTATATCCGGATCACTGGTGATAGTGACAACTCCATTGGGCCCTGGTATTTTGAGCTTCATGTACCCATAATGGGGAATAGCTTGAAAGAGGATGCATGCTTCTCGCCCTAACAGGGTGTGATATCTGTTGTGGAAAGGTGCCACGTGGTAGAGCAACTCTTCGGACCTATAGTTTTCTGGCGTGCCGAATATGACATCGAGTTTGATCCTCCCCAAACTTATTGTTTCTCGACTGGGGATGATGCCTCGGAAAGTGGTGCCGCTTTGCTTAATGCGACTTTTGTCCATCTGCATTTTTTGGAGTGTATCTTCATAGATGAGGTTTAATTTGCCGCCACTATCCGTGAGGACTTTTGTGAGCCGAAAGCCATCTACTATTAGGTTTAAGACCAAAGTGGCTGGTGCTCGGTGTCGGGGAAAATATATAGGGGCAGACATTTTCCCCTGACTCGTGCACGGACAAGCCAAGGACAAAACAAAGATTGGAGAACCAAGAGATTTGGAGAGCCAACATGCAACTCAGATGGATGAAAGTTGGGCCTAAGAAGCAAGGTATCGGCAAGAGAAGGGCCTCTCTTGCCGAGCAGGCAAGCCTAGCAAGGGGCGAGGCCACCACCAGAAGAAAGCAACCAAGGCTCCTCGGCAGGGCCTGCCGGGGTCTGTGGGGGTAGAACCACCCCACCAACCACTTAAGCACGACTCACGTCGTCAATCAGTGCGGTGTCAAGCCGCAAGATTGTTAAGTGGCAGCCATTCGCCACATGGCAGCCATTTCCTGCATAGAAGCCTACAGATGACACATGTCCTGCGACGTGTCAAGAGAGAAGATGCGGAGCTGGCAAGATAGCCCGGCAGGCCTTGCCGGGCGCCTAGTGATGTGACACTAAGCGGTGCATTTAATGCACCCTGTCCGCCCACAGAGTTAGGTATGATAGCACTGTTTGCTATCATATCAGTGGATAATGACCACTTTGCCACTGTGGTGACCCCTTAATCTATAAAAGGAGGCCGATGGCACTCGTAGGGGGGGTTAGATGGTTGTAAAGTTGACAACCCCAAGCCACCACATACATGTAGTCGTCTCGGGCTAACCTTGCCGGGCAAGTGTACTATGCATCACCACATCCATTCCTCCATCAATCCACTAAAGCAGGAGTAGGGTCTTATGCCTGGCGGCGGCCCAAACCTAGGTAAATCGATTGTGTGCTCTCTGTCGCGTGGTCGTATGCTGGTCTGCTCTTTGTGCAACGCGTCGTCCCCCTGCCGAACCAACAAGGGGCCACCCGGTTCCATAGGTGGCCGCAGAAATCCCGTGACATGTTTGGCGTGCCAGGTAGGGGAGGCTCCTGCGCGAACCTGAAAGTGTACGCTGCACGTCATCTTCATCGACATCTCCGCCCTCTGCAACGTCATCTAGGACCCACGGAAGTGCAAAAACGGAGCGGGGGAAGATCCACCCTCGCGCCGCATTGCTGCTCTCAAGATTTACCATAGCAACGGTCATGATTGAGACCGTGACTAATGGCAATGGATTTACTCCAGCTGCTCGTATGGCGTTATCCCCGTGCGAACATTGTCCCAAAAAAGAGGGCACGAGATGTGCGGGCGCGAGCTCCCTTCTTCCTAACCCTCCACCTCGTCGGCAATCGAGTTGTTTTGATCGTTGGCGTCATCGATGTCGAGGATTACTACACGAAGCTCGGTCCAGTATCTTCCCTACCATGGGTGATCCTAAGAAGAATGCTGGTATGAGTCCGTCGATTGATGCCTCGGCAAGCACACTTCAGCGAGGCTGACCGCACTGGCACAACCCATGCGATGGCAGCCGCTGCACTGACTTGATGGGGAGGGGAGCGAAAGGAACGAGGACCGGCGAAGCCCGACACCACGCCCCTGTGCCCGCCATCTACAAGAGATATATGACGGTCCTTGCCGGGAACGAAGCCACCATTGGACCGCCTTCTACTTCTCCAGGCGCCGCGGACGCGTAGAACACGCACGGCCTGGCAGACAAATAAAGAAGCTTGAAACAAAAGCTAAGTCCACGCTATCACTTCTATTTGATGCATTTTAGATTTCTGCAGTCGTTTATCCCTTAACTCCAGTAAATGTCCGTATCGTGAAATCCCTCGTGTGATGGAACTTTGGCTAATTTCTTTGATCCCTCCATCGTCCTATCCAGAGCCATGCTCGTAGGACGAGAGGCTGCGTCGAGAGCTACCTAGGAAAAATTTGTCGAGACGCATCCACGCCAAGATGACTGTTAAGGGCCGGACCCTTACGACAATCGCGGCAATATGATATCAGCAGGCATCCTAAGCATACATAAGGAATGATCATACAAACATAAGCATATAGAGTTTAAAGGGATAAGCATGCACTTAAAGACCAGCTAGAAGTATCAGCCTCACAAACACTAGAGATAAAACGACTAAACACAAAATATACAGCATGTTCTATTATAGGACTAGAAGAAATAACTTAAACACGGAGGACCATGTCGGAAAGGGGGGCGGCCTTCTTCTCAGCAGCGGCAACGTCAGCACCTGCTGGCGGCTTCTTGAAGCCATCGCTGAGGTCTAGCTCCGGGTGGCGACATGCGATATTGATCAAGACCATGAAGTGGGCATCGCGAGCGAGCCTCTGCGACTCGGTCGCGAAGCGCTCAGCCCTCCCCTCTTCATGCACTTTCAACTTGTCAACCATCTTGTCGAAGAAGATCCCCAGCTTGACACTCAGGACCTCCTACACGCTGGCTGAATAGACCGGGCCGTCCATGCCCATCGCCGCAGAAGTCAACCAGGCTCTTGATCCAAAGGTTGTTCATATCGACCCAGTTCTTCAGCCTGTCCTCTGCATCTTGCCGGAGGTGCTTGGCGGTCTCCATGTCCTTGTACTACAACTGCTGCCAGGATTCTAGGGACTCCATCGACTGCTCCAGTGAGGCTATCCTTGCCTTCATGTCGGCGATATTGTTGTTGGCGGCCTCGAGGCTTTGGGTCTTGGAGGAGAGCCGTGACTGCACGTCAGCCAAGTGAAGCTCTGCTTGTCATGCCTCTTCTTTGAGCGTCTCCACCTCCTTGGCACTCCCGACAAGGTCTTCATTCAATTTGGCCACTTGTCGGTCAAAATCGGCCTTGGCGGAAGATGCGACATCCAGATTTTCAACAAGCTGCTTCAGCTGGGTGGCATGGTCAGTAGTAAGGGTTTCCAGAGCAGCCCCGTGCTCGTCCTTCAATTCCTTGGTGCGTTGCTGCACCAAGGCCTCCAAACATTCATCCTTGGCGCGGAGGGTAGCTTCAAGATTTTCCTCTCGAAGGGAGATCTCTCGCTCCCTAGCATCCAAAGATGCTTTGTGGTCCGCCAGGCGCCCCTCCTGAGCCATGAAGGCCTCCTTCGTCGTCTGAAGGGTCTCTTGCTGCCTCATGAGTGCCTTGAACTACTTGTCATGCCATTCACGCAGCTCTCGACACTTGTCCTTCAGCCTCTGGTCCATGATGCTGGCAGATTCACGCCGTTCCTTGAGCTCCTGCCACTTCTTGCGGTGTCGGGCCTGCATTTCCTTCACACCAGCCGCCATGGACACCATGAAGGACAAATCCGCAGTGATGGCAGCTGAGTCATTGGCTTCGACGCCTCTCAGATGTAACGGGGCCAGAAGGTGTTGAAGCTCTTCATCAAGCTCTGCATCTGTCAAGGACGGGCCGGGGGCTCCGATGTTGGGCAGCAATGGCGCCACGGCCAGTGTGTTCGAAGAAAACAGTGGGGCATTAGCAGCAGAAGGAAGTGGACCCATGGTTTGAAGAGGAATATTCACCTCGATGATCACTTCCCCCTCTAAGGTGTTGTCCAGGGGATGCTCCACCACCGCCAAGGAACCTTGTGCTCCCCCGGTAGCCAGATCCTGCCCCTCAGTATCCGCGACCTTCACAGCTTCATCTGCGGCAGACCTCCCTATGTCCGCCACCACCTCCAACAAGTCTAGTTCTTTGGCCTGGGGAGCTGCAGATGGACAGGGGTCAGTGAACAAATGAAGGAATGGCAGTCTCGATGCAAATAAAGAAACCAATGGAGGCAGCCAGAATATGGAAGCGAAGAAGAGTTAGGCTAGATACCTGGAGAGGTCTGCCTGGCGGGGGTCTCTGTTTCCCTGGCAACAGTCATTGTCAGGTTACGAACCTCGCCCTCTGGCGGGGAAGACCGGACAGCCTTCTGTGCTGTCTCTGCCACAGAGGATTCCATGACGACATCTTCAGCTTGAGCTGCGGGGGACGCGCTCTCCTACAGAGGGGGCTCGTCCTGCGTTACCTCACCCCTCCCCCGTGTGAAGGGGTGGAAAGACTATCTCCATCACCTCCAGTGGGCGGGGTCAAGCCTTCGCTCCCATGCTGAGGGCTGGGTTGGGGGCTCGACACGGGGTCTTCCGCATCCTTCCCCGCCGAAGCTGAGCCCTCGATGCCCTCCTACGACCTGAGGCGCTGGAGCTTCCTCCGGGAATGGTGGACAAGGGACTATGTCTCCTCTTCTATTTCCCTGCCAGCGACAACAAGAACAAGAGGTCAGTCAGCAAAAAAAGCATTCAAATTTGCCTAGGAAGGTGTTTATCACGAAGAGAAATCCTCCTTACTCTTCCGCAATAAGCATGGAGTTCAAATTGAACTCTGTGGGAGGAGGGGACTCCCATCTTCTCTTTAGAGATGGAATGGTGGAGCTTCCCGGCAGCTTCGGCGCCTGCCGTGGATCTAAGGGCTCCGGGGGAGATGAGCTCTGCGAGGAGCTCGAGCCGGAACGGGAGCTGGACTCCGCCTCCATGACCACCGGACATTTGACAGAAGGTGCCTTGGCCTGAGCGAGGCGAGGGGATTGGCGACACGCCACCTCGGCCTTGGAAGACTTGGTGGAGATCTTCTTCACCTTCTTGGTGGGAGGAGCCGGGTTGGAGGACGCCGCTCCTCGGCCAGGGTTGCACCTACGGGTGCGCTGGTCTGGGTCCAGTGCGGGGGCTTGCGGCCCTGCCTCAAGCCATTCCTCTTGAGGGGCCGTTGTCGTGCCCTTCTCCCGCTCTTCCCACTCTCCTTCCTGGAGCATCATCGCTGCCGTGGCTAGAGCGTCTAGCCCAGCAAAGTTCTCCCCGGCAGTATCCTCCGTGACTTGTGTCTCGCTACCGCCCTGGGAAGAGCTCCCATTCCCAGCCTTCCCTTTGCATTTTTCGGCCTTTGCGGCCTTTTCCATCTCTGCGCGGCGGGCATCTTTGTCCTCCGTGACCCTCTTCAGAATGTACGCTACCTCTGCAGCAGAGGTGCGTTTATACATCTCCCCTTCGTCCCTGCTGGCCTTCTCCACCAATGTGCTGGACCACTGGAGCTCTTCATCAAGAGAAGGGAGCTGCCAAGTGCCTGATACACACTCAGCATTGCACTCTGGCATCCATTTCAGTATTTGATCACGGGCAGAGTTGATGTTCAAGGGGATGACGGTTGCCGGGAGCTTGAACATCTCAAAGCGACCAAATAGCTGGTCACACAGCCAAGCATGGCCATAAACCGACAAGTTATTGGCCAGCCCCGGCAACAGTCTCATCCTATCCGCAGCGTCACCATACAGCCATGCAGGCCTATCCCTCTCCTGCAGCAGTGAGATGCGGTGGAGGACGAAATCTGCCCCCACATGCTCGATGGTTAGCCCGGCAGTCACCAGGCGGATGATCCTATTAATTTTCAGGCACAAACTTGTCCTCGGAAAGGCCCTTGGCGCTCCAATCCTTGCCGCGCTCGACGCACTCTTGACGCGCTTCACAAAACTCGGGGGCTTCTTTGTCCTGAATCCAGCACCAGTCCCCTCTCCATTCATCCCATCTCTCGTGTTGGTACCTCGGGAGGTAATCCATCTTCGACCGAGGAATCCCACTGATGATCCCAGAACGGTTAACTTTGCTCTCCACCTATGGGATGAAGTAATGCCGGAATAAATCTACATTGGGCTTCACCCCAACGAAATTCTTGCAAAAATGCGGGAAGATGGCCATGGTCGCCATTGCATTCGATGTGAAGTCAAGGAGGTGAAATCCATAGATGTTCATGATTGCCTCAAAGAACTCAGAAAAAGGGAGACAAAGACCATAAATGAAATAACCAGCGAAGAACCGATAAGAATCGGGGGGATTCACCTCGCCCTCTTCGAAGACCATGGGCGCTCCATGCCCTTTCTCGACGGGCCGCCCCCACAAGTATCTGTACTTCGCCTGAAGGATGGGGCCGCTCAAGGTGGACGGAACAAAGACAATGTCCGCTCTGCGCATCTTGTTCAGCTCCGCCGACCTTTTGCTCCCCTTGGCGACGGGCTCCTTCGCCACGGTCGTCAACTTCTTATTATCCGCGGGCCTCTTCCCCATTGCTACAGCAATGCGAGAAGGATTCGTTGGGGGCGACAGCGGAAGGAGAAGCGAGATGGGGAACTGTCGTTTGGCTTGCGGAAGAAGAAGGAGGAGGAGCAAGGCGAGAGATGGATGAATCGTGTCGCTCCGATTTTTCCTACTCTTAAGAGGAGGGAAAGTGGGGACAAAGGTGCAACGCTTCAGAAAGTTACCGTTTCACCGTAACTGCAACCACCCCACGACCCCACGGCGCACAGTAATTGCACAAGGTGAACGTTGGATTGACTAGTCATGGTGGCAAACCATCACAGCCCTCTCCCGCCATGTGTCCGCGCACTGTTTGGGGCCTAACCCAACATGTCACGCGACACGTATGGCTTAGGCCCGGGGGCTTATGTCAGGGAAAATATATAAGGGCATACATTTTCCCCTGGCTCGTGCACGGACAAGCCAAGGACAAAACAGAGATTGGAGAACCAAGAGATTTGGAGAGCCAACATGCAGCTCATATGGACCAAAGTTGGGCCTAAGAAGCAAGGTATCGGCAAGAGAAGGGCCTCCCTTGCCGGATAGCCGAGCACGCAAGGGGCGAGGCCGCCACCAGAAGCAAGCAACTAAGGCTCCCCGGCAGGGCCTTCCGGGGATCGCGGGGGCAGAACCACCCCACCAACCACTTAAACATGACTCACGTCGTCAATCAGTGCGGTGTCAAACCGCAAGATGATTAAGTGGCAGCCATTCGGCACATGGCAGCCATTTCCTACAGAGAAGCCTACAGATGACACCCATCCTGCGACGTGTCAAGAGAGCAGATGTAGAGCTGGCAAGATAGCCAGGCAGGCCTTGCCAGGTGCCCAGTGATGTGACACTAAGTGGTGCATTTAATGCACCCTATCGGCCCGCAAAATTAGGTATGATAGCACTGTTTGCTATCATATCAGTGGATAATGACCACTTTGCCACTGTGGTGACCCGTTAATCTATAAAAGGAGGGCCATTGCACTCGTAGGGGGGGTTACAAGGTTGGAAAGTTGACAACCCCAAGCCACCACATACATGTAGTCGCCTCGGGCAAACCTTGCCGAGCAAGTGTACTACGCATCACCACATCCATTCCTCCATCAATCCACTAAAGCAGGAGTAGGGTCTTCTACCTCGCGAAGGCCCAAACCTGGGTAAATCGATTGTGTGCTCTCTTCCGCGTGGCCATACGCCGGTCTGCTCTTTGTGCAACGCGCCGTCCCCTTGCTGAACCAACAAGGGGCCACCCCGTCCCATAGGTGGCCACGGAAATCCCGCGACACTCGGACTGATCTAGCCCTTGGCTTGTCATCGGCGGTGAACTTTATCGCCATGTCATTCCAAGGATTTAATGCGGCTACCTGGTTGACTTCGGCAAGGTCGTGCAATGCCCTCTTGCGGCGGTTGTTGGAAGAAACGGTCTCGAAGACCGTAAAAATGTTGGGATCAGCATTTTCCAAAGAGTGCCTCTCTGGTGGAATGCTGGTGAGGATGGCCTCACCGCTCTTAGCCACCTACCGGAGTACCCAACATGCCCGAAGGCTATGTGTTGGTTCGGTATTCAACGTTGTGTGTATCTGACAAGGTTTATCGAGTAGGTCATCAAGGACAGTTCTGTGTCCTGTAAAGGGCTTCACTTTGTTGTACATGGGATGATGATCAGGTGCCCCATAGGGGTGCATCCTTTTTGTCCGTCCGGTGGGCTGCTTGAAGGCCGGAGGTTCCCACCGAGCTGTTTGTGCCTTCCAGGTACTTTCCATTGCATTGTACTTCTGTACGATGTGTGCCAGATCTGAAAAGTGGGGTATGCGGCGGTGGTTGAGGGCATTAAGGATTCCCTTGTCCGTGCAATTGCGGCGAAATATCAAATCCGCGTCATCGTCATGGCAGTCCTTGATCTTGTTTTTGACGAGGAACCTGTCCCAAAAGTGGCGGACTGTTTCCTCAGGTTGCTGCCACACGTACATTAGGTCGCATACGTCTGGAGGACTTGAGTTGTTTGGGGAATATTGCATGTGGTGGGTGGGCGGGCTAAAATACGAATCCTGACCCATTATTGCATCTGAAATTTTAAGAATTTGCGAAGTGACCGGTCCAGCGTCCGGAGCGTCCTGGCAGTCTTCGGGCTCAACGCCCGGTTCTATGTTCAGAGGACGTGAGGTATCTTCCTGAAGATGGGTATCCAGCTTGTGTGACTTGGAAATCCGAACATAGCTTGTTCTCAACTTAGGGGGAGAAGTATCATCGTCTTGTTCCTCCATGACCGCTACCATATGGGTGATCGGCGGGGACCTGATTTCCCTTTGATCGGGTTTAAGCCCAATATGATCATAGTCTGTTGCTACTCCCAGGGCGGCGATGCGATCAAGTAGTTCATTTAAAGACGAAACATCTGCTGCATCCATCTTTTCAGGGTGTTCGAGGACGACGCGAAGACGATGGTTAGCAATTTCGAGGGCTGCCCTTGGCTTAAAGGCCGTACAGGCGCCCATGGTGAAACCGCTGAGCTGGAGGAGCCGTCCCAGAGCTAGGGTCTCTCTAGATGTGATGTTGTCGTTAATGACCAGGCGAGCCATCGATCCCACCGTCGATGGCACAATGGAACTCTCAATGAAAGCACTAATGTCGGTGTCAAAACCAGTCGATCTTGGGTAGGGGATCCCGAACTATGCGTCTGAGGATCGAAGGTTGCAGGAGACAAGGGAGACATGATGTTTACCCAGGTTCAGGCCCTCTTGATGGAGGTAAAACCCTACGTCTTGCTTGATTGTATTTGATGAGTATAGGGGTTACAAGAGTTGATCTACCTTGAGATCGTAATAGCTAAACCCTAGATGTCTAGCCTATATGATTTGTGTTAGCCTCTACGGACTAAACCCTCTGGTTTATATAGACATCAGGGGGGCTGAGGGTTGTACAGAGTCTGTTTACAGATAAAGGAAAATACACATCCAGACATTAAGCTTGCCATCCACGCATAAGAGAGTCCTAGCCGGACACGGGGGAAGGTATTCTACCTTGTATCTCCACGGCCCATCAGTTCGGCCCAAGCTGTACAGCCTGGACACCCGAGGACCCCGTAATCTAGGACTCCCTCTAGTGGTAAGAACGGAAATATTAAAACTTCTGGAAGTAGGTATAATATATCCTATAGCTGATAGTAGATGGGTAAGTCATGTTCTATGTGTCCCTAAGAAGGAGGTGTCACTGTTGTTCCTAATGATAAGAATGACCTTATTCCACAAAGAATTGTTACATGCTATAGAATGGTAATTGGTGAGGGAGTCCTGGATTAGGGGGTGTCCGGATGGCTGGACAATACCTTCAGCCGGACTCCTTGACTATGAAGATACAAGATTGAAGACTTTGTCCCGTGTCCGGAAGGAACTTTCCTTGGCGTGGAAGGCAAGCTTGGCGATACGGATATGCAGATCTCCTACCATTGTAACCGACTTTGTGTAACCCTAACCCTCTCCGGTGTCTATATAAAAAGGAGGGTTTTAGTCCGTAGGACAACATACACAACAACAATCATACCATAGGCTAGCTTTTAGGGTTTAGCCTCTTCGATCTCATGGTAGATCTACTCTTGTACTACCCATATCATCAATATTAATCCAGCAGGACGTAGGGTTTTACCTCCATCGAGAGGGCCCGAACCTAGGTAAAACTTCGTGTCCCTTGCCTCCTGTTACCATCCGGCCTAGGCGCACAGTTCGGTACCCCCTACCCGAGATCCGCCGGTTTTGACACCGACATTGGTGCTTTCATTGAGAGTTCCTCTGTGTCATCGCCGTCAGGCTTGATGGCTCCTACAATCATCAATAGCGATGCAGTCCAGGGTGAGACCTTCCTCCCCGGACAGATCTTTGTCTTCGGCGGCTTCGCACTACGGGTCAATTCACTTGGCCATCTGGAGCAGATTGAAAGCTATGCCCCTGGCCGTCAGTTCAGATTTGGAAGCTTAAACTACACGGCTGACATCCGCGGGGACTTGATCTTTGACGGATTCGAGCCACTACTGAGCGCGCCGCACTGTCACGACGAGCATGATCTAGCTCTGCCGCCGAACAGTGCCCTGGAGGCCGCACCCATATCGGCTTCGACCCTTAATTCGCAGCCAACTGCACCGATTGAGGATGGGTGGTTGGATGCCACCTCGGGGGCTGCGATCCCAACGGCGATCGAGCCGAACACTAGCCCCATACTCTGCGAGACTCGTGACTCCAAGGAGCCGAACTCCTCTCGGACTCCGAACCCTCCGCGCCCCTGCCAATCGAATCCGATTGGGCGCCAATTATGGAGTTTACTGCCGTGGATATCTTTCAGCACTCGCGTTTCGGCGATATTCTGAAGACACTGAAGTCTCTCTCTTTATCAGGAGAGCCCTGGCCGGACTACGGTTAGCAAGGTTGGGATTCGGACGATGAAGAAATTCAAAGCCCACCCACCACCCACTTTGTAGCCACTGTCGACGACTTAACCGACATGCTCGACTTCGACTCCTAAGACATCGACGGTATGGACGCCGATGAAGGAGACGATGAAGAACTAGCACCTATTAGGCCCTGGAAAGCCACCTCGTCATATGACATATACATGGTGGACACCCCAAAAGAAGGAGATGGCGATGGAACAGCGGAGGATGACCCCTCCAAGAAACAGCCTAAGCACCAGCGTCAGCGGCGCCGCTCAAAATCCCGCCAAAAAAAATACGGTGATTCCAGCACGGGAGATAATAGTACTCCGGAAAGTGCCGAAGAAAAACCCCTCCAGCAAGATTTAGCATAGGAGGATGAAGAAACCAGCCCTCATGAGAGACCGGCAGACAGAGAGGTCGAGGACGATAATTATATGCCTCCCTCCGAAGACGAGGCAAGCCTCGACGACGATGAATTCGTCGTGCCAGACGATCCCGTCGAGCAAGAGCGTTTTCAACGCAGGCTTATGGACATGGCAAGAAGCCTCAAGAAAAACCAGCAACAACTTAGAGATGATCAAGATTTGCTAGCCGACAGATGGACTGAAGTCCTTGCGGCCGAAGAGCATAAACTCAAACGCCCCTCCAAGAGCTACCCAAAGCGCAGGTTGCTACCCCGATTAGAGGAGGAAGCACTTGATGCGGCCGACCGGCCACCTCGTGGCCGCGACAGAGAGGCCTCTTTGCCCTCCACTCAAGACGCACCCCGTACCAAGGCACGGGAATATGCGCCGGACTTATGAGATATGTTGGAGGACAAGGCAAGGCAAACAAGATCGATCTATGGATCGCGTGGGCGCCCAACGGCTCGAGACGGTAACCGTCACGCCGGCCACAAATTCGGCATGGCCGAACACAGTAGACAAAGCTCATTGGAGCTACGTCGTGATATAGCCCAGTACAGAAGCGCCGCACACCCACTATGCTTCACAGACGAAATAATGGATCATCAAATCCCCGAGGGTTTCAAAACCGTAAATATCGAATCATATGATGGCACAACAGATCCTGAGGTATGGATCGAGGATTATCTCCTTCATATCCACATGGCCCGCGGCGACGATTTCCACGCCATCAAATACCTCCCACTCAAGCTTAAAGGGCCAGCTCGGCATTGGCTTAACAGCTTGCCAACAGGATCAATCAGTTGTTGGGAGGACCTAGAAGCCGCATTCCTCAACAATTTCCAGGGCACTCATGTGCGACCCCCAGACGCCGATGACCTAAGTCACGTAATTCAGCAGCCAGAGGAATCGGCCAGGCAATTCTGGACACGGTTCCTAACAAAGAAAAATCAAATAGTCGACTATCCGGACGCTGAGGCCCTGGCAGCCTTCAAGCACAATATCTGTGACGAGTGGCTTGCCCGTCACCTTAGACAGGAAAAGCCGAAGTCTATGGAAGCACTCACGACACTCATGACCCTCTTTTGCACGGGAGAAGACAACTGGCTTGCTCGTAGCAACAATATGACCAAGAACCCTGGTAATTCGGATACCAGGGACAGTAGTGGCAGATCGCGTCGCAACAAGCAGAAGCGCCGCATTAACGGCGACAATGCTGAGGATACGGCAGTTAATGCCGGATTCAGGGGCTCTAAATCTGGTCAGCGGAAAAAGTCATTCAAAAGGAATCCTAGGGGCCCATCCAGTTTGGACCGTATACTCGACCGCTTGTGCCAGATACATGGCACCCCCGAAAAGCCGGCCAATCACACCAACATGGATTGTTGGGTGTTCAAGCAAGCAGGCAAGCTAAATGCCGAAAATGAAGACAAGGGGCTGCATAGCGATGACGATGAGGAGCCCCGGCCGCCGAACAACAGCGGACAGAAGGGTTTCCCCCCACAAGTGCGGACGGTGAACATGATATACGCAACCCACGTCCCCAAAAGGGAGCGGAAGCGCGCGTTAAGGGACGTATACGCGGTAGAGCCAGTCGCCCCAAAGTTCAACCCATGGTCCTCCTGCCGATCACCTTTGATCGAAGGGACCATCCCACTAGCATCCGTCATGGCGGATTCGCCGCATTGGTTCTAGACCCAATTATTGACGGATTTCATCTCACTAGAGTCCTTATGGACGGCGGCAGTAGCCTGAACCTGCTTTACCAGGATACAGTGCGGAAAATGGGCATAGATCCCTCGAGGATTAAGCCCACCAAAACGACCTTTAAAGGCGTAATACTAGGTGTAGAGGCCAACTGCACAGGCTCAGTCACACTTGAAGTGGTCTTCGGATCTCTGAATAATTTCCGAAGCGATGAGTTAATCTTCGACATTGTCCCATTCCGTAGTGGCTATCACGCACTGCTCGGGCGAACCGCATTCGCCAGGTTCAATGCGGTACCGCACTACGCATACCTTAAGCTCAAGATGCCAGGCCCTTGAGGAGTAATTACGGTCAATGGAAACACCGAACGCTCCCTCCGAACGGAGGAGCACACGGCGGCCCTTGCAGCGGAAGTACAAAGCAGCCTCTCCAGGCAGTTCTCCAGTCCGGCCATTAAACGACCGGAGACCGTCAAGTGCGCCCGGAGTAACCTACAACAAGACCGCCTGGCACAATCTGATCAGGCGTAGCAATGCGGCCCCAACCCCAGCCCTCACAAAAACGCGACAGCAGTACTTCGCGTACATAACTACGCTCTAGAAATACCATGGGTATAGGGGGAGGGGCACCATCACGGCACGCCCGAAACACGGCCTAAACCACACCAGGGGCTGCCGATTTTTTAATTTTCTCTTACTTTCAGGACTCCACTCTTCGGAAGGCCTGTTCGGCAGTTCAATTGCCGCACAAACGATGCAAGAACCAGGGAAGCAGACAAGCCACGCCGCATTACGGAACTTCCAGGTGGTCTCTATCACGAGCAGTATACCTGTTTCGCATACTATTCTGCAGCTTGCCCCTGGAACAGACATGTTGCATAGTCCAACCTTTTGCTTATCGCATTATTTGTATCGTTCTGCTTTGATCGCATCCCTCTTTAATAAACAGTGCATAGATTTTGTTTATTTTTGCATTACTCTTATATATATACATATATATATATATGTTCCTTACCGACAAATTGCACCCGTACACTTTGGTACGGCCTAAATACGCCAGGGGCTTTAGCACCCCTCAATATGGTGTGAGAAGTCCGAACACTTTAACAAGTGCGGCACCCCAAACTTATAGCATTATATGCATCAGCTCCGAATCATGTCTTGGGTCAATAGTTGGGTTTGCCCGGCTCCTATGTTTTGGTGCCTTACGTTTCGCTATATCGGCTAAGGTAGCACTAGGAGAACCACTGCGATTGTGCCCCAGTTGAGGTGGGTCGAGCACCTCAGTGGAGAAAGCTAAAACTGACTGTCATGATGAAGTGAGAGCTCGTCGTTGTTCGAGAGGTTTTTTGAGTCCCTAATGACTTATGCCGCTTAGAGCGAGGAGCCGGCTCTATCCGGCCAAGGCGTGGATAGCGCCCCGAACTCAGTCTTCTGAATACCAGGGGCTTCGCCGAAATTTAAAATTATAGAATTCTATGGCTAAGTGAGAGTGTTCACGCATTATAGTCCGATTGCCTTGTTCGTTGGTCTGAGCGCCTCCCTCGAAGGACCCAAACATGGGAAAAAGAGCGCTCAGGTTTATCCCCGAACACCCGAGCACTAGCAGCACGGGGGCAGAAGCCGACGACTTGCCATCTCTCAGAATTGATAAAACAGCCGCACAGAAGGTAATATTTTAAATTCCAACAGCATTGCTTAGCGCATATGAACAAGTTTTCAGCGCACAGGACAAAACGAGCAAGTTTCACTCAAAAATTACATCCCTAGAACATTCATCCGCCACAAGGCAGGCACCCTTCAGAACATCCTTATAACAATTCTCGGGCTTGCGATGCTCTTTCCCCGGCGGTGGCCTGTCCTTCACAAGCTTCTCAGCATCCAGCTTGCCCCAGTGCACCTTAGCACGGGCAAGGGCCCTACAGGCACCTTCAATGCAGACGGAGCGCTTGATGACTTCGAGCCCTGGACAGGCCTCCACCAGCCGCCGCACCAGCCCAAAATAGCTCCCAGGCAGAGCCCCTCCAGGCCACAGCCGAACTATGACGCCCTCCATGGCCTGTTCGGCCGCCTTGTGGAGCTCGACCAGTTGCTTCAGCTGGTCGCTCAGGGGCACGGGGTGTCCGGACTCAGCATACTGAGACCAGAACACCTTCTCTGTCGAGCTGCCCTCCTCGGCTCGATAGAATGCGGCGGCATCAGACACACTCCGGGGAAGATCTGCGAACGCTCCTGGAGAGCTCCGGATTCGGGTAAGTAACAAGTAACTCACATTTATGTGTTTGCTTTGCATAAAGAATGCCTTACCCGCCGCTATCTTCTTCACCTCATCCAACTCCTGGAGGGTCTTCTGGGATTCGGCCTTGGCAGACTTGGCATTTTCAATAGCCACCGCGAGCTCGGACGCTCACGTCTTTGAGTCAAGCTCCAAACTCTCATGTTTTTCCATGAGAGCCTGGAGCTCTTGCCGTACCTTGCCAACCTCGGCCTCATACTTCTCCTGCTCGGTGCGCTCCGTGGCCGCCCTCTTCTCGGCCTCGACCAGCGCTTGCTTAAGGGTTGCCACCTCAGACGTGGTCCCTACAATAGCCACGATACTCCTGTCATTTTTTGCAATTGCACCTTTTTATATATTTAAAAACAAGGTATTTCTTACCTTCATTGTCCTCGAGATGCTTCTTGGCACGCCCGATCTCTTGCTCGGACCGCTCGAGGTTCTGCTTTAGCGTGTCCACCTCCGCAGTCAGTGCGGCGGACACAAGCAGAGAAGCCTGCATACGCATATTGACTCATTTTTGTTAGACTCCTGCGAATTCTATTTGATCCTCTATTCGGCTTTTCTTCCCAAATGCGAAACAGAGCATCAGGGGCTACTGTCTATGCGGTAATATTATTTACACATTCTTTACTTACCTCGAAGCCTGTTAAAAGGCTAGTACAAGCTTCAGTCAGTCCGGTCTTGGCGGACTGAACCTTCTGGACCACCAGACTCATAATGGTACGGTGTTCCTCGTCGATGGAGGCGCCTTGGAGCGCCTCCAACAGATTGTCCGGCACCTCCGGTTGGACGGGGGTTACCGGCCGGTGGGTTGCTCCTCTTGGAAGGAGGTCCCCCGCCGGACGCTGGAACCTTTGAAGGTTCCGGAGCGGTGTCCGGCCTAGAGCCGGACTTGGAGCCCTGGGGGGTCTCATCCCCTTTACTCCTGGAGTCTAGGAGGTCGCCTTGCGGCGCCTCCAGGACCACCTCCTCCCAGCTTGGAACCTGTTGGGACAACACTTCGGTGTCGTCCGTAGGGCGGGGGGAGGAAGCCGTCGGAAGCGAGTTCACATCCGACGAGTCCAGTGAGCCGCTCGACGACGCGTCGAGCCGGTCTTTGGGTGGGCTGCATAAACATATTCGACATAAGGGAAAGTTGTGCAATAAACGAATACTGTGAATTACTATGGTATCCGGATACTTATGATTTGGCCAGGGGCTTGGCCCTGGGCGGCCACTCCTCTCCGCTGTCGTCGGCGTCGGTGGAGTAGTCCGGAGGAAGGGTTTTCCCCTTCTTGGACCCTCCAGCCTCCCCAGAGAGGGCGGCCTTCCTTTTCTTCTCTCCTCCCGCTGGAGGGAGAGAGGTATCTTCTTCTTCCTCCTTGTCTTCACGGGAGGAATGCGACTCGGAACCGTCGGATGATGGATCCGACACCTCCTGGCCGGGCACTCTTTCTAGTCCCCGTGGCCTTTTTGGCGGCCTTCTTCTCTGGCACCACATAAGGTGCCGGAACCAGCAGCTTCGCCAAGCGAGCGTCCGCTGGGCCTTTGGGCAAAGGAGCCGGACAATTGATCTGTCCGGACATCACCTGCTAATCCTGTCAAAGGTAAGGGAGCTTAGATCCCGCATAGAGTCAAACTATGAGAAACTGATACCCTGTAAAAGGAAAAAATAGCTTACCGTATGAGCGTGACGCTGCATACTGAATCCGCGATCCTCGGTAGCGGATGCGGGGGCATCGGCGCCCTTGAAAAGCACCTTCCAGGCATCTTCGTACGTCGTGTCGAAGAGCCTGCTCAGAGTTTGGTGCCGCGCCGGGTCGAACTCCCACAGGTTGAAAGCCCGTTGTTGACACGGGAGGATCAGGCGGATGAGCATAACCTGGACAACATTGACAAGTTTGAGCTTCTTGTCCACCAGGGTTTCGATGCATGTTTGGAGTCCGATCAGCTCTCCTTTTTTACCCCACGACAGGCCCATCTCCATCCAGGAGGTAAGCCACGTGGGGGTCCGGATCGAAACACGGGGGCTGCGACCGGGGTCGCGCGGCTCGGTGATGTAAAACCACCCCGATTGCCACCCCTTCAGGGTCTCCACAAAGGAGCCCTCGAGCCATAAGACGTTGGCCATGTTGCCCACCATGGCGCCTCCGCAGTCTGCCTGGTTGTCGTGCACCACCTTCGGCTTGACGTTCAAAGTCTTGAGCCATAGGCCGAAATGGGGGCGGAAGCGGAGGAAAGCCTCGCACACGATGATAAACGCCGAGATGTTGAGGACAAAATTCGGGGCCAGATCGTGGAAATCCAGGCCATAGTAGAACATGAGCCCCCGGACAAATGGGTGAAGAGGGAAGCCCAGTCCGCGGAGGAAATGGGGGAGGAACACCACCCTCTCATGGGGCCTAGGGGTGGGGATGAGCTGCCCCTTTTCAGGAAGCCGGTACGCAATGTCGTTAGACAAGTATCCGGCCTTCCTTAGTTTTTTGATGTGTCCCTCTGTGACGGAGGAGACCATCCACTTGCCTCCCGCTCCGGACATGGCTGGAGAAGGTTGAGGTGGGGAATGCGGACTTGGGCGCTGGAGCTCAAGTGCGCGAGAATGGATAAGCAGGGGAGGAAGAAGGCGTAGGTGAAAAGGTGGATCCCTATCCCCTTATATGGGTGGACGCAACTACGTGTCCCCACCAGCCTGGTAAAACTCGCTTATCTCCAAGTGCCGTAATCAATGGCGCGGTTGGGTTACCCACGCCCGTATTGATGAGAATCCCGGAATAAGGGGACACGATCTTTGCTTTAACAAGACGTGCCAAGGAAACCGCCTCGCATGATGCGCTGAGGTGGGATAATGAAACAACTCGGATAAAGGCTTGGCCGTGGTGTGTCACACTACGGAATACGTCAGCAGATTAGGTTTGTGTAAATATTATTCTCTCTATGGCAATATGTGGAAACTTATTTTGCGGAGCCGGACACTATCTTTGTGTTCAAAATCTTCTATCAAGTACTTGGAGGAGGAACCCGCCTTGCAATGCCGAAGATAATCTGCGCGTCGGACTCGTCGTCATTGAAGCCCGGTTCAGGGGCTACTGAGGGAGTCCTGGATTAGGGGGTGTCCGTATGGCCGGACTATACCTTCATCCGGACTCCTGGACTATGAAGATACAAGATTGAAGACTTCGTCCCGTGTCCGGAAGGGACTTTCCTTGGCGTGGAAGGCAAGCTTGGTGATACGAATATGCAGATCTCCTACCATTGTAACCGACTTTGTGTAACCCTAACCCTCTCCGGTGTCTATATAAACCAGAGGGTTTTAGTCCGTAGGACAACATACACAACAACAATCATACCATAGGCTAGCTTTTAGGGTTTAGCCATCTCATGGTAGATCTACTCTGTACTACCCATATCATCAATATTAATCAAGCAGGACGTAGGGTTTTACCTCCATCGAGAGGGCCCGAACCTGGGTAAAACTTCGTGTCCCTTGCCTCCTGTTACCATCTGGCCTAGACGCACAGTTCGGGACCCCCTACCCGAGATCCGCCGGTTTTGACACCGACAATTGGTTTTAGAAAATTAAACAAAGCAACTAGAAAAGATCATTACCCTTCCTTTTATTGATCAAATGCTAGAAAGACTATCTAAGCACACACATTTTTGCTTCCTTGATGGATACTCTGGTTTTTCACAAATACATGTTTCTCAACCTGATCAGGAAAAGACCACTTTCACTTGTCCCTTTGGAACTTATGCTTATAGACGTATGCCTTTTGGTTTATGTAATGCACCTGCTACCTTTCAAAGATGTATGACTGCTATATTCTCTGACTTTTGTGAAAAGATTGTTGAGGTTTTCATGGATGACTTCTCCATTTATGGGAAGTCTTTTGATGATTGTTTAAGCAATCTTGATCGAGTTTTGCAGAGATGTGAACAAACAGATCTTGTCTTGAATTGGGAGAAGTGACACTTTATGGTTAATGAAGGTATTGTCTTGGGTCATAAAATTTCCGAAAGAGGTACTAAAGTGGACAAAGCTAAGGTTGATGCAATTGAGAAAATGTCATGTCCTAAAGATATCAAAGGTATTCATAGTTTCTTAGGTCATGCTGGGTTTTATAGGAGATTTATCAAAGACTTTTCTAAAATTTCTAGGCCTCTTACAAATCTTTCGCAAAATGATATTCCTTTTGTTTTTGATGATGATTGTTTAGAAGCCTTCGAAACACTCAAGAAAGCCTTAACTTCTGCACCTATTGTTCAACCACCTGATAGGAACTTGCCTTTCGAAATTATGTGTGATGCTAGATTATGTTGTTGGTGCTATTCTAGGACAAAGAGTTGAAAGAAACTAAATGTTATTCATTATGCTAGTAAAACTCTAGACAGTGCTCAAAGAAATTATGCTACTACTGAAAAAGAATTTCTAGCAGTGGTGTTTGCTTGTGATAAATTTAGATCTTACATTGTCGATTCAAAAGTAATTGTTCACACCGATCATGATGCTATTAAATATCTTATGGAAAAGAAAGATGCTAAACCTAGACTTATTCGATGGGTTCTCTTGCTACAAGAATTTGATTTACATATCACTGATAGTAAAGGAGCAGAGACCTCTGTAGTTGATAATTTGTCTAGGCTTGAAATGTGCTTGATGACGCACTATGATGTAGGGTAGAACCCTAGATGCCCGATCTTTCACAAAAGGAGCGGATCCCGCGAAGAACACGAGGAACACAAGGGGAAAACACAAGGGAAACACGGGGAAAACACGGGAGAAATCACTCAAACCAACAAGATCCGATCACACATGTGCTAGATCCTCGAAACACAAAGAGATACAAGATCCACAAACAACCAGGGACGATACAAGTGGCCGGTTCTTCTCCATGAGGAGGTCTTGAAGGGTCTTCCCGTGAGGGGTCTTGAATCCACTTGGGGGATCTTCTCCGTAGAGATCATAAATTCCTAAGGACAAGGGGATCAAGTGGAGAGCAAAGCTTCTCTAATGAGCTACTACTTTGCTAACCCTAGAAAGAGGGAGGAGGAGGAGTATATATAGTCTAGGTGAGCGAAGGGGTACATGGGCCTCGACCGTTTACTGTGCACAGACAGACGGTGTCGGACGTTCGGGTGCCGGGCTGAATGTCCGGGCCTTCCCGAGGAGCCGGATGTCCGGGCTGGCGAGGTCGGCCTCGGTGCTCTCTGGATAGAGGGTGCCGAAATTCCGGGCTTCGGGCTGGATGTCCGGGCTGGGCCGAATGTCTCGGCTGTGGCCGGATGTCCGTGGCCAGTAGGTACTTGGCGGTTGGGTGGGCTGCTGTGGGCGATGCTCTAGGGGCCGGATGTCCAGAGTCATGGCCGGATGTCCGGGTCCTGGGAGCTGTTCTTGACTCCTTCCATTGGTTCTCTTCGTCCGTGAACTTGGGTACTTGTCCGTCTTCACATGCATCTTCGGGAGGGTCCTCTTGGTACCTAATAATGCACAACATTCCAGACTTAGGTAGTAGCCATGTCTCGAGTGGATCATGTGTGATATCACTAAGGAAGGAAGTCACCTCGGTCTCGAGAGCTCTAGCTCGTGCTCATGTCATAGGTCCTCTTGGCACTTGGTGAGACGATGGTAGGTCCATGGGGATGACCATAGGATGCTCCACATCATATCTCCTCCCCTAGGAAAGATCCAACCACGGATCAGAATCTTCATCACCATGGTAGGGAGAGATATCTTTGACGTTGAAGATGTCGCTCACGGAGTACTTGTCACATGGGATGTTGATCTTGTAGCCGTTGTTGTTATAGCCTTCTAGCACCTTGAAGGGTCCATCTGCTTGAGGTAGAAGTTTGGACTTGCGTTCGTTGGGGAAGTGGTCCTTGCAAAGGTGTATCCACACAAGATCTCCCATGTTGAATACCATGGGTCGCTTGTTAAAGTTGACCTTGGTCGCGAGCTGTTACACTTGGCGCTCGATGGTGTGCCTTGTATCTTCATGCATCTTCCTGAGGTAGTTGACTCAGGCACTCGCGTCCATGTTGGTGCACTCTTGTAGTGGTAGGGGAAAAATGTCCAATGGGGACAACGGGTTGAAATCGTAGATGACCTCGAAGGGAGACTTGCCGGTAGTCGAATGTCTTGGGAAGTTGTAGGCGTACTCGGCGATGGGTAGGCACTCCTCCTACTCCTTGACGTTCTTCTTGATCAACATGCGTAGTAGAGTACAAAGTGTCTGGTTCGTGACTACCGTTTGGCCGTCGGTTTGAGGATGGTATGCCGAAGAGAACAAGAGCTTGATTCCGAGCTTGGTGCATAAGGTCTTCCAAAAGTAACTCAAGAACTCGACGTCGCGGTCCGGGACAATCGTCTTGGGCACTCCATGGAGATGCAATATTTCCCTACAAAAGATATTTGCAACATGTGAAGCATCATCTATCTTGTTGCATGTTATGAAAATGTGCCATTTTAGAGAATCGGTCCACAACAACAAACATGGAATCCGTTCCATTTCTAGTTCTAGGCAAACCAAGCACAAAATCCATACTAATATCTCCCATGGGTGATATGGAATTGGAAGGGGCATGTAAAGGCCATGAGACTGAGCTATAGACTTAGCTTTGCGACATGTAGAGCAACGATTGGTGAAGTGTAAGGTGTCGGGGAACATCTTGGGCCAAAAATAGTTCTTGGAGAGCGTAGCAAATGTCTTCTTGAGTCCAAAGTGTCCCATTAGTCCTCCTCCATGAGATTCTTGCAGAAGTAACAAACGAAGAGAAGACTCGGGGATGCATAGTTTGTTAGCTCTCATAAGATAATCATCTTTGATGTAATAGCGTTCCCAAGATGTATGCGTCAAACATTTGGCATGTGGAAAAGCAAAAGTAGGATCATGCGCATACAAGTCTTTTATGTGCTCAAAGCCAATGATATTCAATTCAAGTTTGGTGACAAGCATGCATATGCGGGAAAGAGCATCCACCACAACATTTTCCTTAGCTTTTATGTATTTGATGACATAAGGAAATGAATCAATGAACTCACTCCATTTAGCATGATGCTTGTTCAACTTAGTTTGACCCTTAAGGTATTTAAGTGTTTCATGGTCGGTATGGTTGAAAAATTCATGAGGGCAAAGATAATGTTCCCATTCATGCAAAACTCGCACTAAAGCATATAGCTCTTTGTCATAGATGGGGTAATTTAGTTGCGCTCCGGAAATTTTTTCGCTAAAGTAAGCAATTGGGTGCTTCTCTTGCATTAACACACCTCCTATGCCATTACCACTAGCATCGCAATGAATTTCAAAGGGTTTGTCAAAGTTGGGTAATGCGAGCACGGGAGCATGAGTAAGCAAATTCTTAAGTTCATTAAATGTGCTATCTTGAGATGGTCCCCAAACAAAGGGTGCATTCTTCTTACTCAAAGCATGTAAAGGAGATGCAATTGTGCTAAAATCCTTAACAAATCTACGGTAGAAACCGGCTACACCAAGGTAGCTACGCACTTTTTGCAAGTTGGTTCGTTGGGGCCAAGTTTTAATAGCATTGATATTAGATTCATCAACATGAGCAGCCTTAGAAGACACACAAAAAACCCAAGAAAACAAGCTTATCAACACCAAAAAGGCATTTTCCATATTAGCATAAAGGCGCTCTTTCCTAAGGGTTTGCAACACAGTTCTAAGATGGGTGACATGATCTTTGAGAGATTTGCTAAACACAAGAATATCGTCAAAATAGACCACAACAAATACACCAATATAGGGTCGAAGCACAAAATGTATAACTGGCATGAAAGTACCGGGTGCTTCGGATAAACCCATTGGCATAACAAGCCATTCGTATAAGCTAAATTTGGTCTTAAATGCGGATCTCCATTCATCACCTTCTTGGATGCGTATTTGATAGTAGCCACTTTTAATTTCAATTTAGAGAAAATGGTGGCTCCGCTAAGTTCATCTAGCATATCATCTAGTCGTGGAATGGGGTAAC
This sequence comes from Triticum urartu, assembly GCF_003073215.2. Classification (NCBI taxonomy): domain Eukaryota; kingdom Viridiplantae; phylum Streptophyta; class Magnoliopsida; order Poales; family Poaceae; genus Triticum; species Triticum urartu. Next base: position 267,789,947 of record NC_053024.1, on the reverse strand, counting down.
AATAACGCATGATAATAGAATTGATAGGAAGATAATCGGAACACATGCGATATGTACCATCTTTCTTGGGAACAAGGATTACCGGGACTGCATAAGGGCTCAAAATTTCTCGGGAACAAGGATTACCAGGACACATGCGATATGTACCATCTTTCTTGGGAACAAGGATTACCGGGACACATGCGAAGGTGTTGGAGTCGTTGACATACTTGGGTGTTAGCGAAGCCATAGGACTTGGATGAGAACTTGGCATACTTGAAGTCATCTTGCACTTGACGTTCCGCTTTGGTAGCTTGATGCACTAGCTCGATGAGGTTCGAGTATGGTTGGAAGTTGGCGATCATCTAGATAGGATGATTGAGTCCATTCAAGAAACGTGGCATAGTTTGCGTATCATCTTCCGTGACATTGACTCATATCATGGCAATCTCCATTTCCTTGTAGTACTCTTCAACGCTATTTGTTCCTTGCTTGAGAAGTTGAAGTTTCTTGAAGAGGTCGCGGTTGTAGTAGGTTAGCACAAAACGTTCTCTCATGACATCCTTCATTTGCGCCCAAGTTGTGATGGGTGGTTCACCTCTCGGCGCTTAGTGACTTGTTCCCACCAAATGAGGACGTAATCATGAAACTCAAGGGATGCCATCGCGTTGTTCTTCTCTTCCTCATAGTTGTGCAAACGGAAGATTTTGTCAACCTTCAATGCCCATGAAAGGTACTATTCGGGATCATTGCTTCCGGAAAACTTGGGCATGGTGAATTTTAGCTTGCCGTAGCATTGCTCTTCATTGTGTTGGGGTCAGGAATGATGAAGTCCTTGTAGTGGAGGATTTTCAACCTCATGTTGCTCTTGTTGTCAAGGATTTCCATTATCTTCTTGCTCTTGGTGAACTTGAGGTTCTTGTCGAGCGTGTGTAGGAGCTTGTCAAGCTTGTTGAGGAGCTTGAGGAACTTAATGATGCACTCGTGATTGATAAATCCTCTCTTGAACTTCATCGCGAAGTGCTTCTTCTTGTTCGCTCCTATGGCGGTTGCGTGCGGCAACGACGCGGCTTGTGTCGTGGAGTGCATGTTGTGCCTCAAGTGCTTGAGTTTCTCGTTGTTATTGTTCTTGACGTTGTGCCTCGGCATCTTGCTCGTCTTGTTGTAGCCGCACTCGCTCTTCTTCTTGTTGTCATAGAGGTTGCCGCTCTTGTGCTTGCGGGAATGTAGCTTGGTTTTCATGATGTCGATGCTCTTGCGCTCGAAGTTGCTCTTGATGATCGGTGTAGTGTAGGGGATTGTGATTTGCTTGGCGATCTTGACGTGTGGCTCATTGAAGAGTGTTCGATGTCGGAGTACTTGAGCCGGAGATGGTGTCGTCGGAGTGTTGGTAGAAGAACTTAGCCTATCCATCATTCCAAGCAAATATGTGTGCCAAATAGGTGGAGCTTGGTCACGTAGTTGTTCGAGTCATCGTCTTGCTCTAGGAAGAATGGGTTGGTAGAAGAACTTAGCCTATCCATCATTCCAAGCAAATATGTGAGTGGGAGAAAGAGAAGAACTTATACCAAATGTAGCTTGACCGATGTTGAAGATGGATCAATGATCACTCAAATGTGTAATAAGGAAATAGCACAATTGGTACCAATTCTTGTCGGTTCTCACACCTACACAAGTAAAAGCTTAAGGAGGAGCTCAGTTAGTATGGTGGCACAAAATTTGATGCAATTGTTAGTGAGCTTCAATAATGTTGGAAAAGATTCACAAATTTGCAAATGCAACAAGTAGACCAATAGCAAGATATGGTGCACGGAAACACACACACGGATAGATAAATGTGGTTGTGCAAAACAAAAATGAGCGGAAAATGTGGAACCCACGGAAAATGCTATTGTTGCACGACTCTAGAGAGACGCTAGCACGATTGCACAATAGGCGGATACAAAACTTGTGCACAACCTACTAAGCAAAAATGCAACGACTTCTATCCCAAGTATGTTATATGTATGGTGTTCCGATGATATGATCCAATATGATCGAGTATGACAATATTAATGTAGTATGATGCTATGGTTCTTTCTTATAAGCTCTCTGTTTATCTTTCCCTTTTGCTTAAAATCTTGTTTGTCTCTTTCTCTTTCGAGCTCTTTTCTCATGCAAAACTTCACGAACAAAAATAGCAATTTTGTATGCGATGAAAACTTTCTGACACAAAAAATGATATCAAGATATGTACCAAGATGATATGGTAAGTATGCAATAGGATCTATGATCACTAATGTGCACAAGTCACGTTGCTAGCAATACTCAAAGGCTAGTATCGATAGGCAAGATACGCAAAATTGGGCTATGGTGGTTATCAATGTAATGGCAAGGAGTAGACCAAGATGTCATCGAGATTGTCGTCGAGGGCTAATCATGTGTAAGCAAGGATGGATGGTAATGCCGTGGTCGCTGTTGATGATGATTCCGTGGCGAAGATGAGCGATGGATATGTTGATGTCGAACCGTACCTATATAGCCGAAACACAGTAGGACACGGGAACCACAACTCAAATTCTCACAGAAAAATGTGTCAAAAATTGTCGTAATTGGTAGAGGTTAAGCGATTGTGGTGTTTGCGGAAAGCGGAGGTGGTATGTGGAAGTGATGGTGGTATGCGGAAGTGAACATGGGCACTGGAGCAAAATTTGGCGAGAGTTAGGCGGGAAACGGGGCGGTGGATGGAAGTGATGCTGTCAGTGGCCGGAAGTCCGGGGCTTGGGCTCAGGATCCGTGGATGAACTTGATGAACTTGAGGGGAATTCGAAATTCCGGGGCAAAATTCGAGAGATTTTGTGGATGGAAATTGTGGAAAAGATGGGGGAAAGCTAGATCTACCTGGTACACACGAAATTCGCGGATCAAATCCAACAAAACTTCATCACACCAACAAATCACAAAAAATTGGGGGGCTATTTTTGTGGGGAATTTTTGAATTTGGGACAACATCAATAAAACAAGGCTAGAAAACGAAGAGGGGAGCCTTCGAAATCGTGATCAACGTGGCTCATGATACCAAGATGATGTAGGGTAGAACCCTAGATGCCCGATCTTTCACGAAAGGAGCGGATCCCATGAAGAACATGAGGAACACAAGGGGAAAACACAAGGGAAACACGGGAGAAATCACTCAAACCAACAAGATACGGTCACACATGTGCTAGATCCTCAAAAGACAAAGAGATACAAGATCCACAAACAACAAGGGACAATACAAGTGGCCGGTTCTTCTCCGTGAGGAGGTCTTGAGGGGTCTTCCCGTTAGGGGTATTGAATCAACTTGGGGGATCTTCTCCGTAGAGGTCATGAACTCCTAAGGAGAAGGGGATCAAGTGGAGAGCAAAGCTTCTCTAATGAGCTACTACTTTGCTAACCGTAGAAAGAGGGAGGAGGAGGAGTATATATAGTATAGGTGGGCGAAGAGGTACATGGGCCTCTACCCTTTACTGTGCGCAGACAGACGGGGCCGGACGTCCAGGCGTCAGGCCGGATGTCTGGGACTTCCCGAGGAGCCAGATGTCCGGGCTAGGGGTCCGGATTTCCGGGTTGGCAGGGTCGGCCTCGGTGCTCTCTGGATAGAGGGTGCCAGATTTCCGGGCTTCGGGCCGGATGTCCAGGCTGGGCCGGATGTCCGAGGCCTGTAGGTACTTGGTGGCTGGGCGGTTGTTGTGGGCGATGCTCCAGGGGCCGGATTTCCGAGTCCTGGGAGCTGTTCTTGACTCCTTCTATTGGTTCTCTTCTTCCTTGAACTTGGGGACTTGTCCGTCTTCAAGTGCAACTTCGGGAGGGTCCTCTTGGTACCTAATCATGCACAACATTCCGGACATAGGTAGTAGCCATGTCTCGAGTGGATCATATGTGATATCACTAAGGAAGGAAGTCACCTTGGTGTCGAGAGATCTAGTTCGTGCTGGTGTCATAGGTCCTCTTGGCACTTGGTGAGACGATGGTAGGTCCATGGGGATGACAATAAAATGCTCCGCATCACACTACCTATTGATGATAGTTTTCCTGATGAGCAGTTAGCTGGAATAAATGTTTCTCATAACACTCATTGGTATGCTGACTATGCTAATTGCATTGTTGCTAAATATTTACCACCTAGCTTTACATAACCAAAAAAGAAAAAAATCTTCTATGATTTAAGACATTACTTTTGGGATGACCCACGTCTTTATAAAGAAGGAGTAGAGGGTGTTATTAGACATTGTGTACCTGAGCATGAACAGGGACAAATCCTATGGAAATGTCACTCTCAAGCTTATGGAGGGCATCATGCGGGAGACAGAACTGCTCATAAGGTATTGCAGTCTGGATTTTATTGGCCTACGCTTTTCAAGGATGCTCGTAAGTTCGTCTTATCTTGTGATGAATGTCAAAGAATAGGTAACATCGATAAGCGTCAAGAAATGCCAATGAATTATTCACTTGTTGTTGAACCATTTGATGTTTGGGGATTTGATTACATGGGACCTTTTCCTTCCTCTAATGGGTATACACTTATTTTGATTGTTGTTGATTATGTTACTAAGTGGGTAGAAGCTATTCCAACTAATAGTGATGATCACAACACCTCTATTAAAATGATTAAGGAAGTTATATTCCCAAGGTTTGGAGTCCCTAGATATTTAATGACTGATGGTGGTTCACACTTTATTCATGGTGATTTCCATAAAATGCTTGCTAAGTATGATGTTAACCATAGAATTGCATCACCTTATCATCCTCAGTCTAGTGGTCAAGTTGAACTTAGCAATCGAGAAATAGAATTAATTTTGCAAAAGACTGTCAATAGGTCCCAGAAGAATTGGTCTAAGGAATTAGATGATGCACTTTGGGCTTATAGAACAGCATTTAAAAATCCTATGGGTATGTCTCCTGATAAAATGGTAAATGGAAAAGCTTGTCATTTGTCTCTCGAGTTAGAACATAAAGCATATTGGGCAATTAAAGAACTCAACTATGATTTCAAACTTGCTGGTGAAAAGAGGTTATTTGATATTAGCTCTTTAGATGAATGGAGAACCCAAGCTTATGAAAATGCCAAGTTATTTAAAGAAAAAGTTAAAAGGTGGCATGATAAAAGAATTCAAAAGCGTGAGTTTAAAGTTGGAGAATGTGTTCTTTTGTACAACTCCCGTTTCAGATTCTTTGCAAGAAAACTCCTCTCCAAATGGCAAGGACCCTATGTTATCGAGGAGGTCTATTGGTCTGGAGCTATCAAAATAAATAATGCCGAAGGTACTAACCCGAAGATGTTGAAAGTAATATTATCCAAAATATGACACCGGAAGAACACATTAAAGAGTCCTTCTGGAACACTCCAGAATCGTCAAAAAGAGGAGGTACATGATACAGTAAGTAAACGGACTCCAAAAAATCCGCAAAAATATTTTCTGTCAGTTTTGGAATATAACAAAATTTAGGAAATACCTTCCGGACTCCGTTTTTCTACAGCTTGCTTGTTCCCCAAGATAAAAAATCTTTATATACCCCCCGAACCTATTGACCACCGTATCAAGGGGAAATCTTGTGTTCTATTTTCTTGCTGTTTTCAGTAAGATCTGTTGAGCCAGGCATCATGTCTTGTTCCTCCTCCAACAATGTGGAAGAGGATGCTTGGTTGATGAAGATCGAGCTGAAGAGAGAAGAAGAAGATCGAGCAAGGAGGCTACCAGCATGTCTGGCCTGCTGAGGACGAAGAAGAAGATATCCTTAAACCTTACTATGCTCACCTTACTCCGACTGAGATTGAAGCCTTTCGAATCATCAAAATGGTTCGTGTGCAAAATAAATATCTCACTCGTGGAAATATTCTGCATCAAGAGCACATCATCTTCCTCCGGAGCGTCATCTGTAGATTGGAAAATATCTTGATCGTGAAGGGCGGGATGGCTGCTACTTCATCACCACCACCTTCTTCATCACCAAAAGAAAATTTAGTATCGGGTATGGGCACTCCCCTTGGCTTCCGCCAAGCTTGGGGGAGGTGCCCCGGTATCGTATCACCCCACTATCTTTTTCCTTTGCTTATTTTAGTTCGATCCATAGTTATCTTTTGCTTTAGATGAATAAAACTTTAGTTTGATCCTTTCTTTTCGAGAGTTTACTTAGTGATTTATCCTTGTAATCGTGTGCAAGATATATAATAAAGTTTGAGTTTGATTTTCTGCTTTCTTTGCTTTCATGTCCCAATAGAAAGAAAGGAAATATATGGATAAGAGCATATGCTAATCTTATGGTAGGTGATGACACCACATAAGGAAAAGTATAAGTAGAAAATTTTATTAGAGATTGACAAATATAACATTGGTCAATGATGCAACTCATGAAAGAATTAATAAGGGAAGAGAAGATTCACATATAAATACACTATCCTGGAAATATTTTGTCATTGTGAGCCCCCATCAAAATATTATATGCCAAAATTGTTGACGTTGGACAAGGAAGAGAACTTAATGATTTATGTTTGTTCATATTCACATAGAAGGTAAATTGTCATAGATCCTTCAACATGTGGTCCTTTCCCCTATCTTTGCTAGCCAAAAATTCTGCACTAAGTAGAGATACTACTTGTGCATCCAAAAAACCTTAAACCCAAATCTTCTTTTCAAGTGTCCACCATACCTACCTAAGGATTCAGTCGGATCCTTCAAGTAAGTTGTCATTGGTGCAATAACGCAATAAAATTGCTTCTAAAAGTGTGATATCATTTAGTGTAAGAGAAAATTGAGCGTTGTACGAACTTGTGATAGCAAAGAATAAATGCAACAGACTTCATAATAAAGGTTGCTATCATAAGGTGCAATACAACGTGACATTCTTTTTCACTAAGGGGTTGAGCATACAAACAAATAAGCGCATTGCAACCTCTACTTCCCTCTACGAATGGCCTATCTTTTACTTTTATGCAAGAGTAAAAGTTTTTCTCTCTATTCCTTTTTATTTTCCTCCTTTGGCAAGCATCATGTGGTGAGGAAAGATCTAGGCACATATGTCTAGTTTAATATGGGTGGCATAAGTTATTATTGTCGACATCACCCTTGAGGTGAATTCGTTGGGAGGCAAAATTATAAGCCCCTATCTTTCTATGTGTCCGGTTGAAATGTTTTGCTCATGTGTATGCGGTGAGTGTTAGCAATCATAGAAGACTAAATGATGGTTGAGTATGTGGACTTGCCTAAAGGCTCTGATATGTGACCCTTCCTGAAAAGATGATGAATTGTAGTTCAAAGTTGACTGAGAACATAGTTTGTTGGTTTCTAATAGAGTTTATGCTTTATACTTCGATAGTGTGATGAATTGTTACTTATTCATGAGAAGTCTATGATAAAAGTTTGTTGCTGTTATAATAATTCACATGATGCTTCTATGTCCGTATTTTGTTTTTATCGACACCTCTCTCTCTCTCTAAGCATGTGGACATGTTTTTCGATTTCGGTTTTCTCTTGAGGACAAGCGATGTCTAAGCTTGGGGAGTTGATACGTCCATTTTGCATCATGTTTTCCTACCATTATTTATGATGTTTTAATGCATGATAATGCTTTTTGGAGTAATTCTAATTCCTTTTCTCCAATAATATGCAAGGTCACACAAAGAGGGAGAAATCCGGCAGCTGGAAATCTGGACCGGGAAAAGCTACGTCAGGCTACCTATTCTGCAGAACTCCAAATAGGCTGAAACTTTACAGAGATTTTTTATGGAATATATGAGGAAAATTGGAGCCAATAAGTACCAGAGGGGGGCACCAGGTGGGCACAACCCACCTGGGCGCGCCAGGGTGCCCAGGCGCGCCCTGGTGGGTTGTGCTCACCCATGCCCACCTCTGGTGCCCATCTTCTAGTATATAAGTCATTTTGACCTAGAAAAATAGAGTGAGGACTTTCGGGACGGAGCTCTGCCGTCTCAAGGAGGAACTTGGGTAGGAGCACTTTTGCCCTCCGGCGGAGAGATTCCATCGGGGGAACTTCCCTCCCGGAGGGGGAAATCATCGTCATCATCATAACCAACAACTCTCCCATCTTGGGGAGGGCAATCTCCATCAACATCTTCAAAAGCACCATCTCATCTCAAACCCTAGTTCATCCCTTGTGTTCAATCTTGTTACTGGAACTATAGATTGGTGTCTGTGGGTGACTAGTAGTGTTGACTACATCTTGTAGTTGATTACTATATGGTTTATTTGGTGGAAGATTATATGTTCAGATCCAATATGTTATTTAATACCCCTATTATCTTGACCATGATTATCATTTGTGAGTAGTTACTTTTGTTCTTGAGGTCATGGGAGAAATCATGTTGCAAGTAATCATGTGAACTTGATATGTGTTCGATATTTTGATAGTATGTATGTTGTGATTCCCTTAGTGGTGTCATGTGAACGTCAACTACATGACACTTCACCATATTTGGGACTAAGGGAATGCATTGTGGTGTAGTTATTAGATGATGGGTTGCGAGAGTGACAGAAGCTTAAACCCTAGTTTATGCGTTATTCTGTAAGGGACCGATTGGATCCAAAAGTTTAATGCTATGGTTAGGATTTATCCTCAATACTTTTCTCGTAGTTGCGGATGCTTGAGAGGGGTTAATCATAAGTAGGAGGTTTGTTCAAGTAAGAACAGCACCTAAGCACCGGTCCATACACATATCAAATTATCAAACTAGCGAACACAAATCGAATTAACATGATGAAAGTGACTACATGAAATTCCCGTGTACCCTCAAGTATGCTTTCCTTATTATAAGCGACTGTTTTGGCATGTCCTTTGCCTCAAAAGGATTGGGCTACCTTGCTGCACTTTTGTTACTATTATCATTACTTGCTCTTTACAAAATATCTTGCTATCAAACTACTCTGTTACTTACAATTTTAGCACTTGCAGACATTACCTTGCTGAAAACCACTTGTCATTTCCTTCTGCTCCTCGTTGGGTTTGACACTCTTACTTATTGAAAAGAGCTACAATTGATCCCCTATACTTGTGGGTCATTAGACACATATCTATATTAAGGGATAGGTAGATAGCATGTGTGCGAGGCATACTTCAAGCATCACAGAGATAAACAAACGGTGTGCATGCAAGAGCCGGAAAAAATGAAGCGAGAAACAATGTCTACGCGCGCGTGCGTGCGTGCGTGTGTGTGTGTCTCTCTCTCTCTGTGTGTGTGTGTGTGTGTGAGAGAGAGAGAGAGTGAAATCTCAAAACAAAAGGTGCTCTGCTGGAATCCCATTGTATGTATTCATATGGTTCCGGAACTCGAGTTAACCCTAGGCATATGTGTGAGAGACATAATTATAGTTTGAGACATTAGTGGCGGTGGGTGGGCGGAATTAAAGGGGTGGGCGTGTTCGATAGAGAGAGCGTGTGTGTTTTTGTGTGAGAGGCTTGTAGGACGGAATAGAAAGACGAATTCTAACCTTGGTGGAGGGACTGAAATACACGAAGTGCGCCTGTGTGATTCCGCTGCCCATGAAGAAATAAGATATGTATGCGTGTGAGACAGATTGCACAATTCATTCACGTATCACTATCTAGCGATCGTGGACGTGCATCGCTTGAACATAAATCAATATCTACTTCGTATGATGGCCGAAGATACAATATTGATTCAACGCTATAAAGATTGGACACTCACATATCACTTTTTTTTTCTTTTTGAATAATACTTTTCAATTGTGCATGCTAAAGTTACAGTGATGTTTCTTCAAACAACCAATGTAGCTATCATGTACATGCACCATTGTTAGTATTGCATTCAAATTCATTAGTCTTGGACAATTTAAGGTTCTATTATGAAGTAATATATGTAATATTCATATATGAATTCAACGGGTACGCAATTTATGAAATGGAGGCTATGTAATCATATGAGGTAACACTTTTAAGTAGCGGACTACAATATCCATTTCTTTTGTGGGACTACAATATCCATTTCTTTTGTGGGACTACAATATCCATTTCTTTTTGTGCGCCTCTACAATAACACGTCAATGCATTACGTTTAAAGTAAATAAACAATGGCACTAAATTATCTATTTACACGAGAAATACATAGGCTGAGCGTTTGATCCCTTTTTTGTGAACGCACCTCTACACACGTACGATTGGCCGCACCCATGTGAACATCCAAGTTATCGGTGCATCGTCCTGAGTTATTATCTTTTTTTCTGGGGTGGACTTCACACCAGTTATTAACTACTGACGCGTGCCCCATGTACATAGTCTCGCATGACCTTTCCGCTAGCACTGTCCAAAATTAGTTGAAACTGGATATGAACGATCCCGCGGGCGGCAAAATCTCCCGCCTCCTTCTAAAATTTCCGCCACCTAGTCTTTAGCATGTGAAATTCCCCTTTTGTCCTTGAATCATGGAGAACAACAGTTACAGTACCGCCTTCATTTACATAATAGGTCGGGGCTGCTTTGGTAACTTCCGGTTCCCCCCACCACACGGCACCCCCTTTCTTCTCCCCGTCCCGCAAAAACGACTAACTCCACAACATCAGAGCATTTTACATCACACCGTCCGTACTTCATCGGCCTTTCTACCCCTCCCCTCTTGAAACCCTAGACTGATCATCCACCAACGTAACAGAGCCCATTCACTGTCAGCGGCGTCCACCTTGCCGGATCTGCTTCTGTGGCCGCATTTACCCCTCCCACCTCCCCTAGAAACAATTAGACTGCTCATCCACCACTGTACCATAGCCCATTCAGTGATGGCCTTGTCCACGCCGCGGGATCTGCTTCACCGGTACTCTTGTCAACCGCAGCGCATCTGTAGCGGCTCCTTCATACTCCCCACCGGAGACGCTTCGTCCACACCCCCCGGAGCCGCTCCATCGACGCCCCCGTCGACGGCCTCTGATCCTCTTCGCCGACACCTTCTTCAACCCTACAGGAGCCGGTTCACCGACACCATCGTCAACTCTATCGGAGTAGTTTCACCTATAACATTCTCAACCCTACAGGGGCCGCTTTGGCAACTCACAAGTCCACGGCCTCAGATCTGCTTCGTCGCACCCTCGTCGAACCAACCAGAGTAGCTTCTGGCGCCCCGTCCACGGCCGTAGATCCGCATTGTCGACACCATACTGAACCCAACCACTTGAGCGGCTTCACCAACGCCCTCGTCCACGGCCTCATATCCTCTTTGCCCACACCGTAGTCCACCCTACCGGAGCCGCTCCACAAACACCCTACTCGATGATTCTAGATCTCCTTATCGAACCCCGACAGCCAGCGCAGCGTCATCACTCTTGACGTGTCTAACCTGATTCCCACCGTCTGGCTAGATGCCAAGCAACCGCCATGGCCTAGGTACTTGTCACCTTTAAACCCGTCGAGAATCACCTACCCGATGTACTTCAAATATACTAATAGGTCGCTATTGCATGTTATGCAGCTGGCAAAAACTAAAAAGGCCTATGTTTCTTCTGCATCTAACAGCATGGCCAACCAAGATCCTGGACTGAGGCATTGCTATGATCTTGTAATTGTGTGTCTCTCTCTCTCTTGTATTGTTGTGTGCCTGCCAGCGTGCTTTGCTAGGATTTTTGACCAGTAATCCCTTTGTGCATACAATGATTTCTACTACTGGCTGCTAAATTAGATATGTAGATGTCATACATAATACTACCTCATACCTTCGTTCCTAAATATAAGTCTTTCTAGAGACTCCACTATAAGCTACATACAGAGCAAAATGAGTGAATCTACACTCGAAAATGCACATATATATATACATATATATATACATCTGTATGTGGTCAATACTAGAATCTCCACAAAGACATATATTTAGGAACAGAGGTAGTACATTACACAAAATCGTAGGTGGCATGTAGGAATTCCAATGCACTACATTAGGCTCCCTTAGAGTGCGTGCTAGTCCAACACACAGAGTCATGGCTAGTTTATGCTACGCACATAATCGTTAATTGGTGGTTTAAATATGCGCAAGGGATATGAAATGTATTATCATGTAGAGGTGTCTGAAGTTAGTCGTGTCAACTTGCAGATAGGGTTACGCAATGAAAAAGTATAAGATGTATGTGGCAATTTCATGGAACATCGCAAAAAAAGGAGAGGCAACAGTGAGCCTATACAGTGTGCTATGGTAGGTTACTCCGGCCTAGTTCTTTTGCAGGATTCTCCCAAAATCTGCCCCTCTCTAGCTTCTCCTAGAATCTTTGCCCCCCTTTGGTTTTACAATCCTACCTAACTAGACCCTAACTAGATAGGATTGTAAAACAAATGGGGCTCAAAGATTCTAGAAGAATCTGGGTAGGGGTCAGATTCTGGGAGAATCTGGCAAAAGAACTGGGCCTCCATTGCAATCATCGTGACATGTTATTTGTATGTCAGTTCTATTGGCCAAGTTTCTTAGGGACAGTGACGGTTATTATGAGTAATCTAAGAAAACAAGCACCTGTGAATATAAGGTCCAGGTAATAAACCAACCAGTTCTTTTCATTGCCTTCCTTTTCAGCTTATCATTGGTATGATCAGTGAAAAGTCTAGATTGCATTATATTTTGTCATTTTGCTACCCATATGAAAATTAATTTGACTTGCAAACATCACAAATTGAACCCAATGCATTAATTAATATGATAGGAAAACAGACCATCACTATTTGTTCAAAATGCAAATACAAAGATACCATCTACATGGCACAATCTACTTTGGTCGAAGTATTCCATATAGATCCCATTGCCTAATTTAAACGAAGAACGCATGACCCAAATTTAAATGAATAACAATTATTTATCAAAATTCGATGGTCCAAGTGGCTTGTTATTATCATATAGCAGCACCACCTGAAAGCATCATATAGCAGCAGCAGCTCATAGCAACTCATCATACAGCAGCAGTAGTGTGCAATTCATCATATACCAGCAGCAGCTCATAGAAATTCATCATATAGCAGCAACAGGAGCAGCTCGTAGCAATTCATCATATAGCAGCAGCAGGAGAAGCTCATAGAAATTCATCATATAGCATCAGCAGGAGCAGCTCATAGCAATTCATTATATAACAGCAGCAGGAGTAGCTTATAGCAAATCGTCATATAGTAGCAGCAGCAGCTCATAGAAAGTCATCATATAGCAGTTGCATCTCATAGCAATTCATCATATAGCAGCAGCAGGAGCAGCTCATAGCAATGCATCATATAGCAGCAGCAGCTCATAGCAATGCATCATATAGCAGCAGCAGAAGCATATCATAGCAATTCATCGTATAGCGGATCAGAATGAAAATTTGGCAAAAAATCAGAGGAGATCCTCACCTTGTTGGATGAGCCCACCCTTCAACAACACCTCAAGGCCATGGCCTAGGAGGAGGGGAGAGGGAATGAGGTGCCTTCTGTTGTAGTGTGGCATCGACAGTAGTTGTGTGGGGCCCGCGAGAGTAGTGCGTTGGATGGACCACAATGGAGCAGTTGTTGGAGACCATGAGAATGAGGGGCGGTGCCAGAGGGAGGAGCATCCGGGGAGATTTGGCCCTACCCGCCGGCCATGTAGCCTAGTTGGATAGAGCATCATCGTGGACCAGGCCAGATGGGAGTAGTGGCGACGACTCGCTAGAGCAACCCTAGCACTGCAGGGATGGGATCGAGGTAGAGGGAAAGGGGAGAGGAGATGCAAGCATGCAGGACAATGAATGCTTGCGTGTTTGTTTTTACTTGAGGGTCAGGTGTGACGCGGGCGTGAGTAGTGGCATTTTGATTGTAATATAGGCAGACAACAGAGTCATTTCACTATTCCCCTTCCCTTCAATTTTTAGTGAGCTTCTACCCAAAACACCCCCCTCCAAAGCGAAATAGTTAAGCCCAAGCCCATAACTAAAAAATGACTTCTTTACATCTTTTATGGCTTATTTTGACAATAAGCTCTAAAAAGGCGAAATAGAGCTAGCCCTTAACCTGCAATTCAATTGTGTGTGCAATGATGAATCACTCCTGCCTGCTATAGTGTACATTTAGGCATCATCATACATGGCATAAGCTAATACATGTGCATTCCATTGTAGAATCTGGAATATGCAATGTTTTTGTTAGTTCATACGCCGCACGTGATGTTTAAATGCCCCTTAAATCTGGTCAGTCAAGTGATGGTCTTTAAACCTCCTTCTTTGCTTCTTTTATTGATATGTAAAATTTGCTCACACATCTGTTCAATTGCTCGTTTGTATCAGCCAGCCATACTAGGACTGTTTGCTTTGATTACTTGTTGTTCTTGACCTAACACTCTAACAGAGCTTGTCAACGTTTCAAACACTAAGGGTTGCTGTAGTGGGGGCTTGTCTAACTCATAGGTGACATAAAGGTTTGGTTGTACACTAAAGTAGGCTCTCCAAGAGTACCTGGAGATCCAGTTCGAAGGTATGCCTAGTTTTCACATAGTGCATACATAGTAAATGCTCATTTCATTGTGTGCAAGAGATATGGCATGTTTCACTATGTGGTGTTGTTTTGTTATAATCTCATCCATTTGTGTTATTCACAGACTCGAAAGTATGCATAGTTATCTGAGACGAGTAACTAGTTTGTGTCACCTTGCAGAGGGGGTGCAATGAAGATAAGATTGAGGATTTCCATGTACAAGATGTTAGGAAGGAGCCTTACAAGAGAAGGAGGAGCAGCGCTGATCCTATTCAACCAGTTAAGGTAAGTCACTGTATCCAACTCAACAGTTCAATTGCTTGTTTGTTTCAGGCATAGTTAAATTGCTCTTTTCAATTGCTTTATTTGTCCTCGGTTAATGAGATGCTCAAACAATGATGCCTGATGTTGGGTACTTGTATACCTATTAGTTGACATAATTAAAGGCCTTAACATTTAATTACTCTGGCGAAGTGTGCCTGAAGCTTTGAAGTCTATTAACCAACTATTACTACATGAGGCTCATAATCTAGTTTATACTAGGCTAATGATTGCATAGTTTTGCTTGCTGTAGTAGGTTTGTATGAATCCCTTTGCTGTTCATTATGCTCCCTAAGACATTAATTGAGCTACAGAATGGCCAACTGCTTGCTTACTTATACGCAACGTGTTGTCTAAATTTGTTAACCTGTTTGTGTTTTGGATTTGGCCCCAACATCATGCTCCTCTAGTGAGCTAAGAGAGATTTATGTATGCGGGCTGCATAGACTACCATTTTTATAATTTTTAGAATATCACCTGCTTATGCTTCATAACATGTAACATTATTGTTAGTCCTGTTTTTCCATGTACAAAATAGTCTGTCTTGCTCGCTTCACTATTGTAAATATTTTTTTGCCCTAGTCATGTGTACTTAAAGAAACATTTCAGGATGAAGTGACATCAACACAAAGATCTGTGAGCAGTGCGGCATGGCCATTACGGAATGATTATGGATTGGAATTGGAATGTACTGATGTTCTCGAGCATCAACTATTGGTGGCAAGACAACGTGTACATGATTCTCAACATACAATCAACAAGTTGAGACTGGACTTGCGGGTATTAGATGAAGGAGTCAAAAAATGAAACGAGACCCTAAGCTAACCATGAAGGAATTGGAGATTTTGCACACTGAAATTTGTGCTATCTAAATCTGGCCAATCCTATTTTCTGAAGAGATTATAGTTCAAATGGTAAGTTCTGTTGATGCGTGTCCATGATGTATGAGCTTTATTTGTCCAGTGTATGTAATTTGCTGTTTGTGTACACTTTATTATCACTGGTGTCAAACTATAATGCCCATTGGGTATATTCGGCTGTAATTTCTTTATTGTATAGTGTAGGATTATTCTACGTTTCTATGCCTTAGTCTTTTATTGTATAGTGTCTGTTTTTTAGAGGTGATAGTATAGAGTAGGATAATTCTTGAATATGCTATATCGTTGAAACAGGGGCTAACACGCCCAAACATTTCCTGGATGCCATACAAACAAAAAAATATGTGTAGTCAAAGCGCCTTAATTGGGCTGGTCAAAATAATATTTAGTGGATCCCAAATGATGTGGCCCACCGTAACAATGGCTCTTAGCAGGCCGTTAACAGGCCAAAAGCTCCATAGGGCCATATAAATGGAAATGGCCCGCGGGCCTCTAGCAAGCTGAAATAAATGTCAATTTGGTCTCGGCCCTTTTACTTTACGGGCCAGTAACAGGCCGAAAGTTTTATGGGCCGGAAGAGGCCCAATTTGCAATCTAGGCTTTTAACAGGCTGAAAGTCACGTCGGGCTGAAATTTTGCCATGCAGAATGTGGGCCCCTAATGGACCCAAAGTCCAAGGCCCAACTATTGCGCGGGCCATTAACAGGCTGAAAGAAAAAATGGGCTAGGAATTGGCCCATTTATCGAATGGGCCGAGAACAGGCCTAAAGTCACAACGGGCTAGAATTGGCCCAACTGGAGAATGGGCCGAGAAAAGTCTGAAAGACGTTTCGGGCCGTTAAAGGGTTGGAACTGACGATGGGCTACTAATAGGCCGAAAGAAGCTCGACCCGTAATTGGGCCCAAAGACGTAGCGGGCTGTTGACGGGCTGAAACTGACGATAGGCTGGAAATTGTCAAATCTAGAATGGGCCTTTGATGGGCCAATTTTGTGTAACTTGTATGGGTCGTGCTTGCGAATGGGCCTGACTAAAGTAGGCCGCTAATGGGCTGGCCCGCTTATTTTGACAGGCCAAACCTTTTAACCTGAATGAGCCACTATTGGGCCGAGACACGTGTCGACGCATCATAGGCGTGTTCCGTCCAATCGCTGGATTACAACTGTGCGAACGCCGGGCCGATACGTGGATCTGCCGGCGAATGAGAATTTTACATGTGGAAAATCCCCATTGGTCCACACTGTTAACGGGTTATTGGATCCAAACCGGAACACGATAGCTTAACGGCGACTCGTTATGGTGGATGCCACGTGTCGGTTACCCTTGACGAAAGCACTTCTATGACGCGCGATTTATCGACATGGAAGTGGACACTTCTGTGATGATAATTTTTGTAATGTCATGGAACACTTTTACGACAACACAGGTATGACTATCTTGATTCTGCCATAAAATCGTCATGGATGTACATGCATGACAGAAAACGTGACCTACTGTGACAAACACGTATCATCACGGAAGTGTATTTTTTGTAGTGACTATAGGTGGAATAGAAGGTAGTTGTGGAGAAGACAAGAAGAAGGATATAGTCTCACATCAACTAGGCGTATCAACGGGCTATGGAGATGCCCATCAATAGATATCAATGTGAGTGAGTAGGGATTTCCATGCAACGGATGCACTAGAGCTATAAGTTTATGAAAGCGCAAAAAGAAACTAAGTGGGTGTGCATCCAACTCGCTTGCTCACGAAGACCTAGGGAAATTTGAGGAAGCACATCATTGGAATATACAAGCCAAGTTCTATAATAAAAAATTCCCACTAGTATATGAAAGTGACAATATAGGAGACTCTCTATCATGAAGATTATGGTGCTACTTTGAAGCACAAGTATGGTAAAAGGATGGTAGCATTGCCCCTTCTCTCTTTTCTCTCTTTTTTTTATTTTGGCCTTCTCTCATTTTTTTCCTCTATTTTCTTCGTCCGGAGTCTCATCTCGACTTGTGGGGGAATCGTAGTCTCCCTCATCCGTTCCTCACATGGGATAATGCTCTAATAATGAACATCATCACACTTTTATTTACAACTCAAGAATTACAACTCGATACTTAGAACAAAATATGACTCTATATGAATGCCTCCGGCGATGTACCGGGATGTGCAATGAATCAAGAGTGACATGTATGAAAGAATTAAGAATGGTGGCTTTGCCACAAATATGATGTCAACTACATGATCATGCAAAGCAATATGACAATGATGGAATGTGTCATAATAAACGGAACGGTGGAAAGTTGCATGGCAATATATCTTGGAATGGCTATGGAAATGCCATAATAGGTAGGTATGGTGGCTGTTTTGAGGAAGGTATATGGTGGTTTTATGGCACCGGAGAAAGTTGCGCGGCACTAGAGAGGATAGCAATGGTGGAAGGGTGAGAGTGCGTATAATCCATGGACTCAACATTAGTCATAAAGAACTCACGTACTTATTGCAAAAATCTATTAGTTATCGAAACAAAGTACTACGAGTATGCTCCTAGGGGGATAGATTCGTAGGGAAAGACCATCGCTCGTCCCCGACCGACACTCATAAGGAGGACAATCAATAAATAAATCATGCTCCGACTTCATCACATAACGGTTCACCACACGTGCATGCTACGGAAACACAAACTTTAACACAAGTATTCCTCAAATTCACAATTACTTACTAGCATGACTCTAACATCACCATCTTCATATCTCAAGACAATCATAAGGAATCAAACTTCTCATAGTATTCAATGCACTTTATATGAAATTTTTTATTATGTCCCTCTTGTATGCCTATCATATTAGGACTAAATTTATAACCAAAGCAAATTATCATGCTGTTTAAAGACTCTCAAAATAATATAAGAGAAGCACGAGAGTTCATAAATTTCTATAAAATAAAACCACCACCGTGCTCCAAAAAGATATAAGTGAAGCACTAGAGCAAAATTGCTTAGCTCAAAATGTATAAGTGAAGCACATCGAGTATTCTAATAAATAACGATTCATGCGTGTCTCTCTCAAAAGGTGTGTATAGCAAGGACAATTGTGGCAGACTAAAAAGAAAAGACTCAAATCATACAAGATGCTCCAAGCAAAACACATATCATGTGGTGAATAAAAATATAGCCTCAAGTAAAGTTACCGATAGACGAAGACGAAAGAAGGGATGCCTTCCAGGGCATCCCCAAGATTAGGCTCTTGGTTGTCCTTGAATATTACCTTGGGTTGCCTTGTGAATCCCCAAGCTTACGCTCTTGCCACTCCTTATTCCATAGTACATCAAATCCTTACCCAAAACTTGAAACTTCACAAGACAAAACTCAACAGAAAATCTCATAAGCTCCGTTAGTATAAGAAAATAAATCACCACTTTTGGTACTGTTGTGAACTCATTATTTATTTATATTGGTGTAATATCTACTGTATTCTAACTTATGCATGGTTCATACCCCCTGATACTACCCATAGAATCATCAAAATAAGAAAACAACACATAGAAAACAGAATCTATCAAAAACAGAACAGTCTGTAGCAATCTGGCTAGTTCGAATACTTCTATAACTCCAAAAATTATGAAAAAATAGAAAAACCTAGGAAAATTGTTTATTAATATTCTTCAAAAAGAATCAGTATTTTATCACGCCTACACTAAAAATGATAATTGTTTTTCTGATCACAAAAGTTTCTGTTTTCAGCAAGATCAAATCAACTATCACCGTAAGCTATCCCAAAGATCTTACTTGGCACAGACACTAATTAGAACATAAAACCACATTTAACCAGAGGCTAGATGAATTATTTATTGCAAAACAGAACCTAAAAAGAAAAAACAAAAATAAAATTGGGTTGCCTCCCAACAAGCGCTATTGTTTAACGCCCTTAGGTAGGCATAAAACACAAATAGATCTATGTATTGTCATCTTTGGTATGAAATCCATAAGTGGCTCTCATAATAGACTCATAAGGAAATTTAATTTCCTTTTATTGCAAAGTGTTCCATGCCTTTCCTTAACGGAAATTGGAATCTAATGTTTCTTTCTTTCATATCAATAATTGCACCAATCGTTCTAAGGAAAGGTCTACCAAAAATAATAGGACATGTAGGATTGCAATCTATATCAAGAACAATGAAATCTACGGGCACATAATTCCTATTTGCAACAATAAGAACATCATTAATCCTTCTCATAGGTTCCTTAATAGTGGAATCCGCAAGATGCAAATTTAAAGAACAATCATCAAATTCATAGAAACCTAACACATCACATAGAGTTTTTGGAATCATGGAGACGCTAGCACCCAAATCACACAAAGCATGGCACTCATAATCTTTAAGCTTAATTTTAATAGTAGGTTCCCACTCATCATAAAGTTTTCTAGGGATAGAAACTTCCAATTCAAGCTTTTCCTCGAAAGATTGCATCGTAGCATCAACGATATGTTTAGTAAAAGCTTTGTTTTGATTATAAGCATGAGGAGAATTCAACATGGATTGCAACAAGGAAATACAATTTATTAAAGAACAATTATCATAATTAAATTCCTTGAAATCCAAAAGAGTGGGTTCATTGCTACTTAAAGTTTTGACCTCTCCAATCCCAGTTTTATCTATTTTTGCATCAAGATCTAAAAACTCTGAATCATTCGGACACCTTTTAACTAAAGCTGACTCATCTTCAGTCCCATCTTTATCAAGATTTATATTAGAAAACAAAGATTCAATAGGAGTCACATCAATCACTTTAAGATCTTCATCTTCCCTTAAGGAATCTGGTTTAGCGGCCATCTTATTTATTAAATTTGGCCTACTAAATTTTCATGATGAGAAACTTATATTTCAAACCATAAAATTCCTTAGACATATCATCAAGCTCTTTATTCATGTATTCCATAAAACTTTTATGCTCCTTGAGCTTGTTTCTAAAGAAATTATTATGCTCAAATTGCAAAGGCATGAAGCTCCTAAGGTTATTTCCAATTTTTTCCAACCTCCTAAAGTGAGGATCAATGTTTTTTGGTTGATCCATTGCGACAAAGCAAGCAATCACATGCACACAAAAAGCAAAGGAAGAATACGAACAGAAGAGGGGCGAAGAAAAGGCAAATCTTTTCAAAAATCATTTTAGAAGTGGGGGAGAGGAAAACGAGAGGCGGATGGCGAATAGTGTAATGCAAGAGATGAAAGTTTATGATGGGTACTTGGTATGTCTTGACTTGGCGTAGATCTCCCCGGCAATGGCGCCAGAAATTGGCAAGTTGACGGGAGACAAATCTTGACTTGACTTGGCGTAAATCTCCACGGCAACAACGCCAAAAATTCTTACTGCTACTTGTTGAGCTTGCATTGGTATTTCCCTTGAAGAGGAAAGGGTGATGCAGCAAAGTAGAGATAATTATTTCCCTCAGTTTGAGAACCAAGGTATCAATCGAGTAGGAGACAATGCATAAGTCACCGAATACCTGCACAAACAATCAAACAACTTGCACCCAACGTGTTAAAGGGGTTGTGAATACCTTCACGGTTACTTGCAAAAGTGAGATCTGATAGAGATAGATAAACGATAAAGTAAATATGTTTGGTATTTTTGGTTTATAGATCGGAAAGTAAAAGATTGCAAAAAGAGTAAATTCGAAACTGATATTGTAGATCGAAAACCTATATGATGGAAAATTAACTCGGGGCCATAGGTTTCACTACAGGCTTCTCTCAAGATAGTAAATAATACGGTGGGTGAACAAATGACTGCCAAGCAATTGATAGAAAAGCACAAAGTTATGATGATATCTAAGGCAATGATCATGAATATAGGCATCACATCTGTGTCAAGTAGACTGAAACGATTCCGCATCTACTACTATTACTCCACACATCGACCGCTATCCAGCATGCATCTAGAGTATTAAGTTCATAAAGAACGGAGTAATGCATTAAGTAAGATGACAAGATGTAGAGGAATTAACTCAAGCAATATGATGAAAACCCCATCTTTTTATCCTCGATGGCAACAATACAATACGTGCCTTCCTGCCCCTGCTGTCACTGGGAAAGGGCACCGCAAGATTGAGCCCAAAGCTAAGCACTTCTCCCATTGCAAGAAAAACTAATCTAGTTGGCCAAACCAAACTGATAGTTCGAAGACAATTACAAAGATATCAAATCATGCATATAAGAATTCAGAGAAGATTCAAATAATATTCATAGATAAGCTAATCATAAATCCACAATTCATAGGATCTCGGCAAACACACCGCAAAAAAGTATTACATCGAATAGATCTCCAAGAACATCAAGGAGAACATGGTATTGAGAATCCAAGAGGGAGAGAGAGGAAGCCATCTAGCTACTAGCTATGGACCCATGTGTCTGTGGTAAACTACTCACATTCATCTGAAGGGCAATAGAGTTGATGTGGAAGCCCTCCGTGATCGAACACCCCTCCGACAGGGTGCCGGAAAAGGTCCCTAGATGGGATCTCACGGGTACAGAAGGTTGCAGCAGTGGAAAAGTGTTTTTGTGGATGCCTCTGTTGGTTTGGGGATATATGGGAATATATAGGCGCAAGAATTAGGTGAGGAGGTGCATGAGGGGCCCACAAGGGGGGGGCCTACCCCCCTGGGCGTGCCCTCCGTCCTTGTGGCCGCCTCATGGCTCCTCCGACTTCATCTCCAAGTCTCATGGTTGTCTTCTGGTCAAAGAAAAATCATCACGAAGGTTTTATTCCATTTGGACTCTGTTTGGTATTCCTTTTCTGTGAAACCCAAAAACAGGGAAAAACAGGAACCGACACTCGGCTCTAGGTTAATAGGTTAGTCCGAGAAATAATATAAAATAGCATATTAATGCATATAAAACATCCAAAACAGATAATATAATAGCATGGAACAATTAAAAATTGTAGATACGTTGGAGACGTATCAGCGGCGAGGTGCAGTCGGGAGAGGGGCGGGGGCGGCATGGTGTCGGGGGCGGCGGCGGGTGCAGTTGGGGCGGGGGTGGTGGGGTGCGATTGGGGGCGGCGGTGGGGTGCCCGCGATCAGGGAGAGGGAGAGGGAGAGGAGGAGATGGGTGGGCATAATGACCCGTTAGGTAGTGGCTACTTTGCCGTCTGCTAGCGGACGGCAAAGAAACTTTGTCGTCAGCTAGCCAACGGCAAAGAACAGGCTGATGGCAAATAATATCTTTTCCATCAACCAGTTCTTTGCCGTCTGTTTTTTGCAAGCAGATGGCATAGACCTTCTTTGTCGTCCGCTAGCACACGGCAAAGAACTGGCTGATGGCATATTCCCTGATTCCAATAGTGTGTCTAATGTCATGAAGACAGCTCCTCCTTCCAAACCCAAGTCCAAGCCCAAGGTTTCTGCACCCAAGAGGTCAACAAGAAACATTCCAGCTTCTGAGAAGAACAAGGCCCCAGTGCTAGAAGTTCAGGATGATGGTGAGCCACTAGTGCTCAAGAAGCTCAAGCCCAAGATCCCAGACCATGAAAATGCACACCCTGTTGCAGAAAATATGATGCTCAAGATGAAGGAAATATGCCCTAGAGGCAATAATAAAGTTGTTATTTATATTTCCTTTTATCATGATAAATGTTTATTATTCATGCTAGAATTGTATTAACCGGAAGCTTAGTACATGTGTGAATACATAGACAAACAGAGTGTCCCTAGTATGCCTCTACTAGACTAGCTCGTTAATTAAAGATGGTTAAGTTTCCTAACCATAGACATGTGTTGTCATTTGATGAATGGGGTCACATCATTAGACAATGATGTGATGGACAAGACCCATCCGTTAGCTTAGCATAATGATCGTTTGGTTTTATTGCTATTGCTTTCATCATCACTTATACATGTTCCTCTGACTATGAGATTATGCAACTCCTGAATACCGGAGGAACACCTTGTGTGCTATCAAACGTCACAACGTAACTGGATGATTATAAGGATGCTCTACAGGTGTCTCCGATGGTGTTTGTTGAGTTGGCATAGATCGAGATTAGGATTTTTCACTCAGTGTATCGGAGAGGTATCTCTGGGCCCTCTCGGTAATGCACATCCCTATGAGCCTTGCAAGCAATGTGACTAATGAGTTAGTTACGAGATGATGCATTACGGAACGAGTAAAGAGACTTGCCGGTAACGAGATTGAACTAGGTATGAAGATACTGACGATCGAATCTCGGGCAAGTAACATACCGATGACAAAGGGAATGACGTATGTTGTTATGCGGTTTGACCGATAAAGATCTTCGTAGAATATGTAGGAGCCAATATGAGCATCTAGGTTCCGCTATTGGTTATTGACCGGAGATGTGTCTCAGTCATGTCTACATAGTTCTCGAACCCGTAGGGTACGCACGCTTAACGTTTGATGACGATTTGTATTATGAGTTATGTGATTTGATGACCGAAGTTTGTTCGGAGTACCAGATGAGATCACGGACATGACGAGGAGTCTCAAAATGGTCAAGAGGTAAAGATTCATATATTGGAAGGTTACATTCGGACACCGGAATGGTTTTGGGAAATTTCGGATAAGTTTCGGAGTACCGGGGGTTACCGTAACCCCCCCCCCCGGGAAGAGTTAATGAGCCAACATGGGCCTTAGTGGAGAAGAGAGAGGGCCGGCCAGGAGGTGGCGCCCCCTTGCCAATTCGAATTGGATAGGGGGTGGGGGTGGCGCCCCCCCTTTCCCTCTCCTACTCCTTCTCTCTTTCCACCTTTTGCTACTCCAGAAAAGGAAAAAGGAGAAGGGGAATCCTACTAGGATTAGGGAGTCCTAGTAGGACTCCCCACACTTGGCGCACCCCTAGGGGGCAACCTCCTCCTCCCCCCTTTATATACGGAGGCGGGGGCACCCCAAAGACACAACAGACATCTCTTAGCCATGTGTGGTGCCCCCTCCACAGTTTACCACCTCGGTCATATCATCATAGTGCTTAGGCGAAGCCCTGCGCCCATAGCTTCATCATCACCGTCGCCACGCCGTCGTGCTGACAGAACTCTCCCTCGTCCTTAACTGGATCAAGAGATTGAGGGACGTCATCGTGCTGACCGTGTGCTGAACACGGAGGTGTCATACGTTCGGTGCTAGGATCGGTTGGATCGTGAAGACGTTCGACTACATAACCCGCGTTACTAAACGCTTCCGCTTTCGGTCTATGAGGGCACGTAGACACACTCTCCCCTCTCCATTGCAATGCATCTCCTAGATAGATCTTGCGTGGTCGTAGGAATTTTTTTGAAATACTGCGTTCCCCAACAGTGGCATCAGAGCCAGGTCTACGCATATATGTTATATGCACGAGTAGAACACAAAGAGTTGTGGGCGATAATAGTCATACTGCTTACCACCAATGTCTTACTTTGATTCGGCGTTATTGTTGGATGAAGCAGCTGAGACCGACATTACATGACCGCATTCAAGAGACTGGTTCTACTGACGTGCTTCGCACACAGGTGGCTGACGGGTGTCTGTTTCTCCAACTTTAGTTGAATCAAGTTTGACTACGGTTGGTGCTTGTTGAAGGTTAAAATAGCACACCTGACGATAAATCGTTGTGGTTTTAATGCGTAGGTAAGAACCGTTCTTGCTAGAAGCCCAAGCAGCCACGTAAAACTTGCAACAACAAAGTAGAGGACGTCTAACTTGTTTTTGCAGGGCATGTTGTGATGTGATATGGTCAAGACGTGATGAGATATAAATTGTTGTATGAGATGATCATGTTTTGTAAAAGTTATCAGGAACTGGCAGGAGCCTTATGGTTGTCGCTTTATTGTATGAAATGCAACCGCCATGTAATTGATTTACTTTATCACTAAGCGCTAGCGATAGTCGTGGAAGCAATAGTTGGCGAGACGACAACGATGCTACGATGGAGATCAAGGTGTCAAGCCAGTGACGATGGAGATCATGACGATGCTTTGGAGATGGAGATCAAAGGCACAAGATGATGATGTCCATTTCATGTCACATATTTTTATTGCATGTGATGTTTATCCTTTGTGCATCTTATTTTGCTTAGTACGGCGGTAGCATTATAAGATGATCCCTCACTAAATTTCAAGGTATAAGTGTTCTCCCTGAGTCTGCACCGTTGCTACAGTTTGTCGTGCCGAGACACCACGTGATGATCGGGTGTGATAAACTCTACATTCACATACAATGGGTGCAAGCTAGTTTTGCACGTGCAGAATACTCGGGTGAAACTTGACGAGCCTAGCATATGCAGATATGGCCTCGGAACACTGAGACCGAAAGGTCGAAAGTGAATCATATAGTAGATATGATCAACATAGTGATGTTCACCATTGAAAACTACTCCATCTCACGTGATGATTACACATGGTTTAGTTGATATGGATCACGTGATCATTTAGATGACTAGAGGGATGTCTATCTAAGTGGGAGTTCTTAAGTAATATGATTAATTGAACTTTAATTTATCATGAACTTAGTACCTTATAGTATTTGCATGTCTATGTTGTTGTAGATTAATGGCCTGTGCTACCGTTCCCTTGAATTTTAATGCGTTCCTAGAGAAAGCTAAGTTGAAATATGATGGTAGCAACTACACGGACTGGGTCCATAACTTGAGGATTATCATCATTGCTGCACAGAAGAGTTATGTCCTGGAAGCACCGCTAGGTGCAAGACCCGCTGCAGGAGCAAATCCAGACATTGTGAACGTCTGGCAGACAAAAGCTGATGACTACTTGATAGTTCGGTGTGCCATGCTTTCGGCTTAGAATTGGGACTTCAAAGACGTTTTGAACGTCATGGAGCATATGAGATGTTCCAGGAGTTGAAGTTAATATTTCAAGCAAATGCCCGAATTGAGAGATATGAAGTCTCCAATAAGTTCTATAGCTGCATGATGGAGGAGAATACTTTTGTTAGTGAACATATACTCAGGATGTCTGGGTACCACAACCACTTGACTCAAATGGCAGTTAATCTTCCTAATGATAGTGTCATTGAGATAGTTCTTCAATCACTGCCACCAAGCTACAAAAGCTTCATGATGAATTATAATATGCAAGGGATGGATAAGACAATTTCCCGAGCTCTTCCTAATGCTAAAGGCTGCGGAGGTAGAAATCAAGAAGGAGCATCAAGTGCTTATGATGAACAAGACCACTAGTTTCAAGAAAAAGGGCAAAGGGAAGAAGGGGAACTTCAAGAAGAACGGCAAGCAAGTTGCTGCTCAAGTGAAGAAGCCCAAGTCTGGACCTAAGCCTGAGACTGAGTGCTTCTACTGCAAAGGGACTGGTCACTGGAAGCGGAACTGCCCCAAGTATTTGGCGGATAAGAAGGATGGCAAAGTGAAAGGTATATTTGATATACATGTTATTGATGTGTACCTTACTAATGCTCGTAGTAGTGCCTGGGTATTTGATACTGGTTTTGTTGCTCATATTTGCAACTCGACACTACAAAAAAAGACACATCCATGACATTTTGGGTCGAACGAAATTGTTTTCTGTCATGCTTATGACACTTCTATGATGATAATTGTGACAAAACCCGGCATCATCATAGATGTGGTGGGCTCCTACTTCTATGACAAAAAATCATGACAAAAAATGGGCTTTTCGTCCGGGGCGAGATGCAGACATAGCTGCATGACATTCTTTGGGCCGTCCATGATGGAAAAAACCGTGGTAGAAGCGAGGGCAAGGAAAATATCAGGGGGTTCCTGGTTACGGTGGGTGGTCGGGGGCCGAGTGATGCATGTTTCTCTCATACGTGCGTGCGTGTGTGCGAGGCGTTGCGCTCTAACTAAACCCGAGTGAGGCGTTGGGCTCTAACTGAACCCGAGCGATTGTACTAGCTACGTTACTGAACCCGAGCAATCGATCCCTTGCTGTTAACTGAACCTGAGTGATTCCTTCTCTACTGCTGCTAACTGAACCCAATTGATGATGCCTCTAGATGAACAGTGAGCGTTGTTGGGGGGTTTGGATGAACAGTTCCCGGTGGGGGGTTGGATGAACAAGACCTCGTGGTAGTAGAAGTCGTTGCCGCTGGATGAACAGGATGATATCGAGCCGATTGGGGGTGGATGAGCAGGACCGCATGGAGGGCTGGATGAACAGGACCCCGTGGAGGGCTGGTTGAACAGTAGCTGGTGGAGAGCTGGATGAATAGTAGCCCGTGGAGCGGTGGTTGAACAGGACCCCGTGGAGAGGGCTGGTTGAACAGTAGCCGGTGGAGGAGCGGTGGAGGCTGGATGAACAGTCACAGGTGGAGGATGGAGG